>NC_056732.1:292503483-292625983 GCF_019279795.1 Protopterus annectens | reverse complement strand
ATGAAGTGCTGGGCAGGTAAACATGGTCTGAGGATCTACACAATGCTGTGCACACACTGTAGAAGTGTAAGAATGAACACTGAAAAGTGTTGGTAAGGGCTTGCAATTGTGAATGATTATTATTACTGCAGGAATAATTAACATTGAGATTCATTAGCAATCATGTATGCTTTGCTGAAAGCCTACATAAATTAAATGTGTTAGCAATATGAGGAATAGCACTCATTGAATATGCATCCTTATCATTTCATTTACACATTTATAAGCAACTATTTGTGACTAGAAAAATTGTTGGCAGCCATAAAATGGTGCAGGGAAGCTTGAGAATACAATGTAACCCAAACAGCTTGCCTGCAAGCAAACCTATTATGTGAACACATGGGCATTAAGTAATCCTGTTCACAATTCGTGACCCATGCATATAAATAAAAAGTGTAGCAAAGATCAGTTATTGAATATGACATGTATATACAGGTGTTGTGCATGTGCTAACCAACAGTATTGTCCTATTTTCTACTTCAGCATATATAAACAAGAAAAAATTAGCCCTACAGCTGTTCTACCATGCACATTAGGCAGAGCTATGTTTTTGACTTCTGTTGTCATTTGGAACCAATAACAAAGAGGGATATATTACCTTTAAACATGTATTAGACAAACATGTATTGTACATTCATGAAAATATTAATCAGTAATATAAAATCACTCAAAATACACAAACAGCAAATGACAACACAGATCTGATGACATTTCATTGGTTCAAGGTCTCTGTTCATAAATGGAGCACATCTACACATGATTATACTGGACATGCTGACAAGAAATTACATGAAACTGCCATAACAATATGTAAACAATGCAAACACACAAGAAAGTATCCTAACACAAGCCCAATCACATTTTATGAGGAGCTTGCATAATGCCATACAGTAGGAAATATTATGAAAATCCTCATGTCATATGAAGCTCTACAGTGTGAAGAAATAATTACAGTAGTACATAAATGTTTGGTTGAAGACATGCAATACAGAGCATTGTTATCTGAAAAACAAGTAATGCCTGTGAGCAGTCAGTGAAACAAAAAAGAAAGAAAGGAAGAAGTCCACAACAAATAACAAGGAAGAAACATAAACTGATAAATGTCTGTAAAGTAAAGAGAATATGTACTAAAAAGGGCACTGTTTTGTTAAGTAACACATAGATTGTAGGGAATGATAGCATTTTTCTATCAGAAAACCTTCAGTCTACAGAAAAAGACATATTTTTTCCAAAAGAGAAGGTAGAAAAAAGAGGCAAGGGGCATGTGAAAAGAAAGAAATCAAAATTGAACGTAGAAAGATTGAAGAACATTACTGTAAGAAAAAAGAAGAGAAATACAAATATTGACTACATGGCTCAAGCTGTGGATGTACAAAACCAGCTGAATGAGAACTGTATGCTTGCAAATGTAATACTCAATGAAAACAGTGGGATTAATAAGAATAATGGTGCTGAAGATCATTCCTTTGTAACAATTGCTAGAGCAGATATTACTGTATTAGATGATGAAAATTTTCCAAATCTGGTCAGAAAATATATTATTGTAAATGGAGATTATATTATCAAAGGAACTGATATTTACATTTGCAGAGAAGATAATGAACATTGAATAGTGTTATGCTTGTCAGGAGCAAAAATAGAAGAAGTGAGACAAGCCTTAGAATGTCTTAATGTAAGGAAGAACAGATCTATTTTTATTCATGTCAGTACAAATGATCTCATCCGCAAGGACTCTCTGACTGTTAGTGGGGAACTTAAAGCCCTCCTAGATAGTAAATATTGTACTGGTGTTATGACATATTTTTCACAAATCACATATAGAATGGATATTCAGGTCACCATGAATGAAAAGATTGGTAAATGCCTACATGCAAAAAAATGTCCTGTTTTAAAAAATAGAAATGTGTACAGTATCCAAGCCTAGTTTTGGGCACATGTGTTTAGACAGGATGGCAAGCATTTGTCAAGATCAGGGAAGACAATGTTTGCAGCAGATATTTTGCAATATTTGACAAACACTAGACAGGATTTTTGCCAGGTCAAAAATGTAACAGTTGACAGATAGCAACATTTGATGCATCTTTGATGGTTGTTAATGCTAAGAGTATTAATAATAAAGTTTTTTATTGGAAAATTTGTTACATTTCCACAAGACTGATGTTATTATTTGTGAAACATGGTTGCAAAACAAAACCATTTCTGTCAGTATATAAATGTTTTTACTTTAACAGACATTCTAACAAAAATTCAGGTGGAGGTATTATGATAGGGATTAAAATAATTATAAGACCTGTCATTATTACATGTCTTATGATAGCAACAATACTATAGACTGTGTAACGGTGGCAATAAAGAACATATAACAATTGTTGGAGTGTATAGACCACCAAACTCAAGTGCTGATGACCTAGCAGAACTCATATATTTCCTACATGAAACACAGGAAGGAAAATAATATTAGCTGGTGACTTACATTTACCAGAAACAGACTGAAATATTATTAATTACACAGTATTAGTAAGGAAATTATTCACAATGTATGCTCAGGAACAACAGTTGTGTCAGACTATAAAAAAACTACCAGGGAATGGAACATATTAGACATTCCTAAAGAAATTACTGTTACTTCAAGTCAAGTTTTGCCAACATTGATGTGCAGTAATCATGGGGTTATAAAGATTAATTTGTTGCTAGATAATTCTGCCAAACTAAAATCTAAACCAATGCGCAGAAGATTAATTACAGATTATATGGAAATAAAACAGTCACCATGTTAAACAAACTGGAGTGATGTGTTCAGTGGAAAAAACTGCAGATGTAATTTTAAAAGTTTTAAAACAGAAATTGTTTGCATGCAAAAAAAAAAATCAAAAACATTTTAACATCAGGATCTAAGCATACAAAGTGAGGAATATATATTTCCATAAGAATAAGATACCTGATTAATGTGAGAAACAAAAATATAACAAATGGAAGAAAGGCCGAACTACAGCTTTGAAAACTGAAAGCTGGACAAACAAACTAAGTGCAGTTTGAAACAAGATTGAGAAAATGTTGAAGAAAATTTGTATAAAGATATTGAGCATAATAGGAAACCTTTTTAGAGATATATAAGATGTGGAAGGAGTAAAGGCATAATTGATAAACTGTCTGTAGATTCTAATATTTATTCTCAGACACAACAGATTTTAGATATATTTACTAAATCTTATGCAAAACATTTGGCTCCACAAAGAGGGTGATATATTGCTCTAGTGACATCCAGGTAACCTTAGATACTGAAATCAAATTAGATTTTATTGAAAAAGAACTATGCAAACTGGATCCAAACAAAGCACAGGGAAGAGATGGAATTAGTAATCATGACCTGAGAACAGTTCAGCAAGAACTTACAGTACAATTACTGTTATTATTTACTAGGTCATTTAAATATGGGGAGATTACTCAAGATTGGAGATATGCGTATTAAATCTGTCTTTAAAGGAAAGGGGGGGGGGCAAACCCAGAGTCATATAGACCCTTAAGTCTGTTTTCATGTTGTGAAAAATAATGGAGAAGGTAATTCTGGATAAGTTATTGTCAGAACTGGATAGGCTAGGACTTAAAATCATATATCAGCATGCATATGTTGAAAATAGATCTATTACCACCTGTAATATGATGATCTATAACAATATAATAACAGCTATGAATGAAAATGTGTGCTGTGATGTAATTTATTTAGATTTAACTTCAGCATTTGAAAAGGTTATACTCAAAACACTGACCAATAAATTAATACAACTATGTATTGATGTACTCTTGATAAGATGGATAGCTGCATGTCTCACAAATAGGACATGGCAAGTATCATACATCAATCGGACAGGTGAAATCCTTAGTTACAGTCAGGGTGTCCCACAGGGCTCTGTCCTAGGCCCTTACTTGTTTAGATTGCATCTTTCAGATCTAACGTTTTCATCTGAGATGTTCTATAGTCTATATGCAGATTATCTGAAATTGGGTAAACTGATTACACGTGTTACAGATAAGGCCTGTCTGCAAAAAAACCTGACTGAATTTTCCATTTGATCACAGGAGAATAATATGATGATAAATGCATCAAAAACTAAGCATATGAGATTTGGGAGACATAAATTGAAAGGTGAATATTTAATACAGCACACAGAGATTGAAACTGTAGATTCATTTAAGGACTTGGATATATGGGTAGATTCATCTTTAAGTTTTCTAATCATATCAACCAATTGGTTAATGACAGTTATAGAACTATAGGTTGTATAAAAAGATTTATAAAGTCTAGGAAATCAGAAATGATGAAGTCATTGTTTGTTAGTTACATTAGACCCAAAGTTGAGTATGGAATAACAATATGGAAACCTTATAAGAAAACAAGCATAGGTAAACTGGAAAGAGTACAGCACAAATGTACCACGGGCATGCATGGATGTGAAAATTGAAGTTATTATGAAAAACTAAAATATTTGAACTTGTACAGTGTCTCATACATATCTAAGAGGAGATCTTATTCAGGTATATAGGGCAGCTATCTTTGAGAATGTTTGGAGTTATCAAAAAGTACTAGAGAATCATCAGACAACCTAGTTAGAAGATTCTATAAGAATGAGAAGTGTATTAATTGGTTCTTTGAGAGACCAGCTGATGCATGGAACAGACTGCCAAATTACATTAAAGTAAGTACTAGTTTAGATATTTTTTAAGAAAAGCCTAAACACGTATTATGTGAACAAGTGTTTTGGTATATTGGTAGGGTAGAAGGGCATCAATGCCTGTGATTGAAATATGTGTAGGTATGTATGTATACTCAAAATATACCTGTTTTCAGACTTGAGCATATGCCAGAACAGCTATCTGAAAGTTTTGTATCAACCACTGACACCACAGAACAGGCATACTGTTTGCATCATGAAGAACACCCTTGAAGGGCTTACAGCACTTTCTGATTGTAGTGGGTTTGGATCCTCTATCTTGGAGTGTGAGGTCTGAAAAATGTGTCCCTCTGACTGTGCCATAACTACTTTCTTTGCCCACGACACAGTATATGACAGACCATGTTACCAGATTCAATCCCCTGCTTATTATACTAGGCACTCTATAGAGCTGTGTATTGACTGTGTCTGACACAGAAGATAGCAATGGAGCTTGGCACAAATAACTGAAATTAATGTCTGAAGTAAAAAAGGACTTTTGATAAAAACTTTGCAGAATGGTGACGAGGAGAAACTTATGTTAATGTTCACACAACTGTGAACAGTCCAGTATCAATGTTTCCTGACCAAGGAAGCTTTTTCCATTGTTTTGTCCACACACTATCCTAGAACTGAACCACACTCTACCTGTGTATATAAGTCATTATTTAATGCATGTGCCAGAGGAGCACTCACACCATGGCATTCACAGAACAACTGTTTCACTGCTATGAATTTACAAAATGTGTTTATATTTGTTTGCCCAATGTAAAAATGGATACTAATAAATAAGACCTACACAACACATACATAATAGTAATATAAATAAAATATTAACTATGACTTTCATGTAGTTCTGGATTTTAACCCTTGATAGTATGCAAAAAAGTATTTTACAGACGTGAATTATATCAACACACCACAGGAAATGTTACTTCACATCCTTAATTTTACTGATTTGAAGGGATAGTCACAAAACAACAAGGCAAGGGAGAATGTGGGCATCAGACTTCATCACAGTAATGGTAATGTTAACATTACATAAGGTGTACATTACAACCAGCAGCATAATAAATGATTTAATGCAGAATGCATCCTAATGATATTTGCAATTTGAACATCCTGCATGGTGCACATTCAGCTCTTCAGCCTGTTCAAGAGAATATTAGCCTGACTACTGAGGCAGAAGTGGTGAAGAGAGGGAGAATTTAGGACCATCTTTGTGGTGTGTTGCTATTATGTTTTTCTTCATTATTACTTGTCATGCACAATAAAGTGTTTTCTATAGGGAGCAAGAAGGGGTAGGAGAGTCGAAACAAGATAAAAACATGAGAGGGATAAGGGTGGTTTCCTAAGTGTCCCTGTTGGTGATGGAATGTTTTTGTGAATGGTTTCTTGCTGCATTATTCAAATGCTATGTTCATGAATGTGGCAATTGGAGATGAATACAGATGTTTGCAGTTAAACATATGATAGAAATATAAAATTACATGAAATAGTAATTTGACTTACAGCTGTAATCATACTCTTGACACTGTGCAAAAACATCAGTCTACAGAAAGGGGAATTATGTCATCACACCAAATGGAAAATTTTAGTTCATTATATCCAGCAGTCTAAGAACTGTTACAGTAACTGTTTCAAAGCAGTGCCTTTACTCTGCCTTTACTCTGCATTCCTGTAGCACAGCAGGTTTAAAGTGTATTTGTGCAAAATTAACCAGACTAGTGCAGACATGAAGCACAATACATGAACACTCAGCATTACTGTGCAATGCCATGCTCTGCACAAACTCTAGGGAGAGAAAGTGATGGCTTTTTGATGGGACATTTCTGGCCTTGGATGTTGTGTGTACTTCTTTTTTTGATCAGATTAAAAGAGTGAAAAAGAGGTTGACAAGACAGTGGTGAAAATTAGGAGTAAGCAGAGGGCAGGAAAATATTACATGATTTTGCAGGATGGTGGTGGGAAAGCACCATAACTACCAATTTCTTCACAATATAAATGTAGAATTATACACAGAATTTTATGACTTTTGAGAGTCAGCACACCAGGGAAGGGTGACAACAACAGAATAATGTTGTATAGCCAATTGGACCAAATCATGTGTGTCTGGATGCCACACAAGCAAAGTGGAGAGCTATGTATGGGGTATAATTTTAATTTTTTTGTAGGACAGGTGCTGATTTTTTTTGACAGAAAGGAATGTTGAGGAATGTACTTAGGAATGAGAGAGTCAGGTAGATAGATTAGGTTAGGTTGCAGGCACAGACATACAGGACATGAAAGACAGACAGGGATAATGATGGACACAAAAGCTTGGGGGTCACCATGATTGGGGATAGGTACGTGACATTGGAGGCACATCCCTATCCTGCTTGAGAGGTAGTTCTCACCCAACTGTCATCGCTGCCTCCTGTGTCAGTTCCCTGGGTCAGTGCCAGACATGGCATCAATTTGGCAATATGACACTGGACCTTTGAAACCCCACCAAATTTGGCATTGAGACCCCTCTCCTGTCAACTTCTGATGAATGACAAAATCACCAACTCCACTACTACTGCTGCTGGAAGGTACCACTGCACCAGCAGCCAGAGAAGAGGTACCTGACACAGGTGGAGCAGGTAGGGCAGAAGCTGTGGAGGCAATGCTGACAGGCTGAGACCTAGATGTGCTGGGTGTCTGTGCCACCTGTGGTGGTACCACCACAGTGACCTGTGGAGGTATGGCAGGCCAATCCACAATGGTCAGTCAACCTCACTGTGTTGATGGCCATTTTATTTTCAGCAGCAATGTATTAAAAAAATAAAAATTCATATATATTAAAAAAAAAAACAGAGAGATAGGGCAGGGCAGACAAGAATGAAAAAAATAGATTAATATCATGTCACTTTATGTTATTATTTCAATACATAAATAAATATGAGAAATTAATATGTGTACCTTTATCACATCCAGATACGATGGGAAGGCATTAATGTGTCATAAAATCAATCAATCAATCAATCAATCAATCAATCAATCAATCAATCAATCACAATAGTATATTACAAATCAAAGTACGTATTTGACTATGCTATATCAGATATATGTTTTCAAAGTTAATAATAGCATTTTCAAAAAAGTGAATTGTTAATGTCATGCAGTATTGCAGTTAATATCATTTAAATACTATCCTGTAAAACAAATCTAATGCCTGTTTCTCAGAATTATACAACAGTGATCCCCATACAACAGTGAAGGACTGAAAATACTTCTTTGTCTTGCATTCAGACCTGATGCATACATACCCCATGCCTCTCTGAGGTGAGTTAGTATCTCCTGATGTGCCTCATTGTTTTCTGCAAAATCCTGCAACTGTACAGTAGAGAAAAGAAAAAAAAGTATGGAAGCATAATGACGGACTATCTTAGCTAAATAATATATCACAAACTGTTGATAGCTCACTGTACTTACACAGCTGAGGGGGTTTTCGGTCTTAGAATCATCTTTCCATTGGATCAGAAGTTCTCACTTGTGCCACTTCATTTCACTGTAGTAGTAACAACAATGTTCCCCAGTGTGTGAGATGTCACTTGCACTGGAGACAGTCTTGGCCAAGTTATTCCAAGCATCAGCCTTATACTGAGACCTGGTATTATCCCCCTGCAGCAGCTTCTGGCTGTAGTTCTTAATGAGGAGTGCCTCAAAAATCCTGGATTCCTCAATTCCTCAACTTTGTGCTCCAAATGAAGAACCATCCTTACCTTCTCCAGCCATGTCTGCAAAAGTCAAGCTAGTATATATGTGTCTGAATATTTGCCCATTTCAGATCGCACATATATCATCTTGTGCGTAAAGATGCACCACCTTGCCAGCTGCATTCATGCAATTGAAAGCACAGCAATGGCTTGGCAGACACATCAGCAGTGATTATGTCAAAAAGCAAGGAAGGTGTGAAATATGCCAATCAGATTTGGACATGTGTGATATGCAGTCTATTAATACATGTTCCAATGTTAAACACAGAAATGCTTTATGGTGTTTGTTATAATCATGGTTGGTTGGAGGAGAAATGGTATAACTTGTGACATATTATGCTGTTGGGACTTACACACTAGTAAGACTGAGTAGTACTGCCTGGGCTTCTAACCCATGAGAAAAAAAAGGATAATTTTTTTTTCAACAAGACACATCTTTATAAAAGCATCACTACATATGCAATCATACATTTATATAACTAAAACCAAACCAAACTGACACAATCCTAGTTGCAAGCATTTTACATCAGAAACCATACTGACATACTCCCAGGTGCAAACATTATACATCACTTATAATCTACCCAATCTTTCCCACTCAGAAATTACTATCTCATTTAAGTCCCACCGTCTTTTAAACCTCATTCCTCCCTTGTATGTATTGCTCCCACAAATCCTATTTTTCCTATGTAGTTTGCTCCTACCCTTTTCTAAAGATCTAGGCATCAATCCGTATGTTACCAGATGGGTAGCTAACTGGCTCAATGATAGAACCCACCTAGTCAAAATAGGGGAAGCCACCTCAAGCAGTAGACCCGTATTGAGTGGTGTACCCAGGGTTCAGTCTTGGGGCCTCTGTTATTTGGAATATACTTTTCTGAGGTGCAGGCCAAAACCAGTGAGCTATGGCTGACCAAGTTTGCAGATGATTGCAGGCTGGGTGCTGTCATCAATTCCCCTAGTGACGTGGACATCTTCCAAGAGGGTCTCATCCAAACAAATGACTGGTGCCAGAAACATGGCCTCAAGCTGAATACAAAAAATGCATCATCATCTCCTTTGGGGAGAGTGATGTCCCCACAAATTATCACATTAATAACAATATCCTAAGCATGCAGTCAGTCATGAGGGATTTGGGCACCCAGATTGATAGCAACCTGACTTTTGACCACCATGTTGCTTCCATTGTACGGAAAGCCTTCTACATGGCCCACCTATAAGAAAGGGTATCTCATTCAGGGACAAGGAGGTCATAACATCCCTGTATTCTTCCCTTATTGTTTGTGTCTTTTGGCTTTTCCTGGTTAGGGGTCACCACAGCGGAACTCCGGTCCGCTAATTTACGTGCTGGCTTGCCGGGCCTAACGCACAACCTTCAATGAAGGAACACCCATTCACGCATGTTGCCACACAGAAGACGCTCTAACTGAGAATCGAATGGGCAACGTCTAACTGTGAGGTGACAACGCTACCGCAGCACCACCACCTAAGGCCCATTATTGAGTACAATGCCCCCTTCTGCATGTACCTCACAAAGCACATGCAACAGCTGGAGAGACCATAGAGGATCCTAACCAGGAGAACCCAGGGCCTCAAAAAATTATCATAAACAGATAGGCTAAAAGTCCTATCCCTCTACTTAGTTTCATATAGACCTATGTTTGGCATACAAGGCAATCTCGATCCCTGCCTTGATGGGACTGCTGCATATATCCGCAAGTTAAGCTCCACTCGAGTAACCCACACACGTGGCCTCAACATGGTCTGTGACATCAATAGGACTTGTTGGTGGGACAGGTTTGTGTCCCAGATACTCCCCCCATCTGTAGAACAGACTCTCTCTTTCTCCAAGTCAAGCAGAATACCTCTTTACCTCTTTTTAAGCGCAACCTGGATAACTGGATGGGAAATAGAAAATGCATCCCTGGGTTTCCACCCTGTCCCTGCTGGACAGGGGCATCAGGTGCTAGTTTGTCTATACATGGACTAAACTCTTGGCTAGGCTTATAAGGACCTCAGGGCCAATAGCTTAGGAACTTCCTATACTCCTGGTCCTATGATCTCAATTCCAGTTGTTTTATCTCTGTTACTATATTCACTACTTCTAGTACTGTTGGTTTAGACTTTGATTTCCATTTTCTAGTAATTGCTTTTTTGGCAGCCACCATTATTAGACTCAGCAAGGCCTTACTATGTCTAGGCAATTCTAATTCTGTATCATAGCTCAGACAAACCATTTCCCTTGTCAGACCAATCTGTCCACCCAGCATCTCTAACAGTGCATCCTGCAAGGAATCCCTAAAGTCCACCAACTCATTGCACTCCCAGAAAATATGTTGCCAATTACCACTTTCTTCCCCTTTACACCTCCAAAATTTGCTGTGTGGCTTTGGAAAAACTCTCTCGAGTCTACTTGGGGTATAAAAATATATGTGTAAACATTTCTAGGCAAAAATCCTAAATCTTCCTGATTTGTTGCATACTTGGGAGACATAAATATATCATCCCATTGTTTCTTTGTGAATTGCTTATCTAATCTCTATTCCCAATCCTTTCTAATCTCATCTGATTGATTCTTATAGTTATGCAATATTTTATGTGCTCTACTAATTATTCCTTTTCTAATGACAGCTTATGTTCTTTCATTTAAGACCCCCCTGTTTCTTTCTTTTTGCCTATTCTCTGATATCAATCCTTGATAGGGAAGGCAATCTATAACCTGCAGCCCAAATAAATTCTTGGTGTCTTCCCATTCTATCATATCTTCCTCTCTGGTTATTTGCTCCCAGTACCTTGGTTCCTTTGCCAGTTTTCTCAAATAAATTCCAGCCCCTCTTGCCTATTGTCTGTATTCCTAATTGCAGTCATCCCTATCGGCAGAACCTCCTTTCTCCATCCCAATGTTGGTGTAGTTAAAACACCAGTGAAAGGACCACCATGATTATGCAGCAAAAGAATCTTCTTTATTAAATACAAAAAGAGATGAGCGCTTTCACGTACGGACTGTACGCTTCTTCAGATCTATTTGATTAAAACTACACAATTCCTTATATAGTACAGAGTAAATGGCAAATTGCATCAATTAATCAATTGGTATTATAATTACAAAGTTAAGTGCAAGAAGCTGTTGCTAAAGTGTCAGTACTATTGCTTAAAGAAAAGCTAACTCACTCTATATACAAACAGAAAACAGTTTTCAAGAACAACTCAAAACATCAGAAAAAACAGACATGTAAGAAAACATAAAAAATAAAAAATATATATGTATGTATGCTTCTGTTTATCAGTATCACATAAAAAATCTTAATTTCTAAAAAACTCCATAAAGAGTTTTATAAGAAATGGAACATTATATCCTTAGGCTTGGAAGCAGTGTATATTCTTATGTTTTTATATATTGTGTATATGAGCCTGGTTTGTTCCCTTATATATTACTATTTAAAACAGGGCTATTAGTGCCATAAATACCTATAATTATGTATGATCCTAATGTCTAAAGCTAAGATAGTATAACTTAGATATAGTTAACATGTGAATAGATGAATAAATAGAAAAATGAATAAAAGGAAGGGTATTAAGTCAGCACAAAGCTTCTGTCTATCTTCCAAAAAACCTGAAGCTAGGAAACAAAGTCAACTGCACTGTTAGACTAGGTTAAAGGCTATCAGATGTAAATATATCTGTTTATTTATCTCAAGTTAGTACTATAATCAATTGAAATGTATAAAATGTATACAAAAATATATATATTTATCCATAGTTAGACTAAAATTATGTCTATCTAAAACATGCAACGGAACTGTATTAAGTAATAAATATTAAATAAATAATCTATAGATAATCTATTTACATTATATATTAAAAACTTTAAGTTAAAAAATGTCATTAATATAAAGAGACATGTGAACATGAAAATGTGTATATACATATAATAGTGTTTGTGTATTCATTTGTAAATGTATCTATTTACTAGTGTAATAAATACATAGTTAGCAAAAGTAGCACATATCATATATATAATATAGTATAGTCATAAAACCACTAATTACTTTATTAAGAAATCTAAACATATAAATATATAGAAATGTATAAAAATAAGTGTATAAAAATATATATAAACTATGAAATATAAAATAGATCCATTCAATAAATGTTAAATATCATAATTTCAAAGTATGTTAAGAACCTAAGTAGTAAACGTCAGAGTGACAAAAGTATAAGTGTATATATTAATATATCCCTATAATGGGAATCTGATTTGTGTTACGTAATACATATATATTCTTATATAATAGTAATTACTATATGAAATATATATAAAATATATGTTCATAGTAGTTAGAAGTTATGAGTAATATAAGATGAAAATAACATAGACTTAGTGATATAGGTAAATCAATTGTTGAGATATATATATTTATTTTACTTTATTTTAAGCTCCTTTTTTTAAGTATCGATCTGACACTAATGTACTGATTCAGTCCTGGGCTGTAATGGGCTTTAAACCTAAAAATCCATTGCAATTCTGTACTCTCCAATTCATTAAAAGTGTCTCCTTTCCTGTTATTCATATGTACAAGTTGTAGTATTCTGAATCTGAAACTATGATTAGGATTATTAAGAATATGTTTCGCCAGAGCATTTTTCTGATCTTTCTTCTTAATGTCATATATGTGATTGTATATGCGTTCCTTTAAAGACCTAGTTGTCATTCCTATGTAGAACGCATCACAACCCTGACAGTTAGCCAAATAAACCAAGTTTGAACTAGTACAAGTTGATTTAAAATTAGGTTTAAATTTAATGTCTAGCTTAGGATGTGTAAAATCTATTTCTTTAGAGATATAACCACACATATTGCATGTTTTACATGGATGAGTTCCTAGTACATTCTGTTTGGTAAGTTCTTCTCTTCCATCAGATAGTTTCATAACATAAATGCTACTGTATTGATCATTATGTTTTTCAATACAAAGTAGTCTTTTAAGGCTCTTACTATTAGTATAAAGGAACCTTGGTCTTACTCCTATCTGACTCTTAATATCATCATTTGTGAGCAATATCTGCGAATTTTACGTATAATCTCAACTATATGTCTGTTATCACTAGTGTATCTAGTTTGAAAGGGTATGGCATTTTTATTTTCATTCTTATACCACTTATATCCTCCTTGTGTCTGATTCTGATAATTCTCTTGTGTGAGGGGGGTTAGAGGTACCTCTAAAGACTGTTGAACTTGTTGAATCAATTCTCTACTGTAGTTTCTCTCTATAAACATGTCTTCTAATTTCAATATCTGTTCCATTCTATCTCCATGATCCTTGCATAGTTTGTTGACCCTAATGTGCTGGCCCTTGATAATGTTAGAAATATGTGTCTGGGGTGCATGCTACTGTATTCCAGTAGCGTATTTTTCCAACAAGGTTTCCTATATATGGTATGACTCAAAATACCTTTGTCATCTTTGGTAATGGTTACATCCAGAAAGTTAATCGTGGTTGTGGAATATTCAACAGTAAATTTAAAGAAAGAGGTGGTAGCTTCTAGATATTCCACTAAATCAAGAAATTCCTGTAGCGTGCCATTCCAGAGAATTATTATGTCATCCACAAATCGTTTATATAGTAACATCTTTTCAAAATTAACATTATTGAACAAATGCATGCATTCCCAGTAGTATACAACAAGATTCGCATAGGTATTTGCACAGGGAGTGCCCATGGCCACTCACCCATTGCTGTAGGAACAAAGTATTGTCATACATGAAGACATTATTGTTTAAAACAAGGTCTAAAATAGCATTCAGGAGAATCTGTTCATTGTTATTGAACCTGACTGTATTATGAATAATATAACTAATAGCTTCAGAACCATAGCCATTTGGAATAGAGGTAAATAGATTCTTCATGTCCATAGTTATTAGAAGACTACTGGTGGGAATACCTTCTTTAAAGTCTGTCAGTGCTTCTAGTAACTGGTGTGTATCCCTTAAAATTGAAGTTATGTCATTAACAATGGGCCTTAACTTCTTCTCTATATATACAGACATAGTTTCAGTAACCCACCCTTCTCCCACTACAATCGGACGTAGAGGTGGTGGTGTTATGCCTTTATGTATTTTTGGCAGTCCTTTTATGTATGGGTTTTTCCCTTTATTAATTGCACGTGGATGATCTCTGAAGTATTATGCTGTGCCACTAACCTGGAGGTGTGGGTATCCTTGATGAATATGGATACACCCCCACCTTTTGTATTTCGGTCCAGGTTCTGTGGCTGAAATGTATGGTATGAGTTGTAGCCTGGTAGTGCTGGGGTGCTCTCTGGAGCCTTAAACCAGGTTTTTGCTACAGCACATATATCGATTTTCTCCATACTGAGGAGTGCCTCAAGTACATGCATTTTGAGGTTTAGACTTCTGGCATTGAGTAGCATTACCCTCAGTTTTTTGTTACTTTTTCTATTTACCACAGTAGGTTTGTCTTTTGAGCCTTGCCTAAAAAAGGCATTATGGGGGTGGCAAGAGCCTTGACCAGTATTTGAAAGCCTGAGGGTGACAGGTGCAAGCTGTCTCTAGCGAAGCAGTGTGGCTTGTTGAGCATGTCATCCTAGGCAGACAGACACTGGATCCCCTTTGAATGACACCAGAAACTTAGACAATTGTTGAAATCGATAATTTTTTTCTTTATACTGTGGTATCATTCTTGGTGAGGGCAGGATGCTACTCAGGGTCAGGGTCATACCGGCCTGGGCTATGTGATCAGAGACCTCTTCTATGTCTCTTTCTATGTAGTCCAGGGAGGTACATTCACACCAACATGGACAATGGCAGAGTCATATTTGTACTTGTTCTGGAGGGACCTGAGTTCTTGTGTTATGTGGTGGATCCTGGCCCCCAACAGGCAGCTAACAATAACTTTCTCCTTGTTCAGCCTAGTGAGTGGTACATCAGTGTGCCTGACTATAGAGTCACCTATTACTAGTGTGTTGGGTATGTTATTTTGCCTTAAGGGCTGTGATTGCATGGCACACTGGTTTTGTGAAGTATGTGTTTCATGGTTTGTGTTGGGGGGTGGAGGTTGCTTGGATGTCTGTTTTGGAGGTCTCTGTTGCTTTCGAAGATTTTTATTTAGAGCCTCCAAGTATGTTTTCATGTATTTATGTCTGTTTTTTTGCCTGTGCTGGTTTAATGGGTCTATGTGAGACTGGTGGTGTGATGCAAGTATTTCCCTTCTCCTCCTGACTGTCTGATCCATTCTTGGGTTGAGAGACCTTAGGCTCCAGTTGGGCTGTATAATTGCATCTCTCACATGTATTAGTGTTTGGTGGTAGGAGGAGAGGGTTGTCTGTGTACATGAGGCAGCTGTAACATTGCCTCAAAATGCCCAGATTCACCAGTTGGACTGGAGAGTGCACCTGAAACTGCACTTTGGACATGCCTGGATAGGTACAGTGAACTGTTTTATTGAATGACTGGTAAGGTCAGATAGAGAGCCTTGTCCTTTTGCCCAGTATAGGGGGGGTTTAGTGCTCGGGTTTATAAGTGCTTGCTATGAGTTTTGAGCAAGTGCCTGGCTGAGAAATGAATGGTTTGAGTGATTAAGTTGAAAGGTTGTCTATTTCCAAGGAAAAAATTGAAGAGGAGACTTTGTGGAGCTGGGAATAGTTATACCCTAGCTAACCGGTGCTGCCCAGCATGCAGAACCAGGCAAATGTGGTTTTTATAGCAGAGAAATGAAAGAGATAAAAATTAGCCTAAAATGGCCAATAAACTACTAATTTCTGGGCTGATACCACTCCTCCATGGACAGATAGGCTGCTCAAAGCTCCCCTTTCTCAAAGGTGAACAGAGAAACTTCCTTCTATCCAAATAAGGTATGGGCAAACACAGAGACTTGTAACACAGCCCTAAATTCAGCACTAACCTGAAAACTGGACTATACTAGCTTATAAAGGCGGGAAACAAGTATATATATATATATATATATATATATATATATATATATATATATATATATTTTTTTTTTTTTATTTTTTTTTCGGAAAATAAAGCAGATGCAATAAAAAAAAACACTTTAAATGCACAGAAAAGGATACTTATTTTTATATATCTCAGATCAGATCTTTAGTCAATGCCCCTAGTAACAAATTACGAAGAAACACCAATACAGTAAAAGCAGATGAATAAAGTGCAATTTTATATATATATATATATATATATATATATATATATATATATATATATATATATATATAAAACAATAGAAAACGAACAAACCAATTTAAACAAGTTACCCAATTAACCAGAAAAAAGTTCAAAACTGAGCCCTGTTCTAGCAGTCTTCAATCAGAGAAGTTCTAACTGCATACTCCTGCCACTAGGGTGCATTCTAAGTGCATACACCTGCCACTAGAGTGCAGGAGAACCTTCTCCAAAAAAGATGGCCTGGATCAGTGCTCAAGTTATACAAACAAAGCTAGATTCAGCAGGCCTGAATCAGGTCTATGCTACAGCAACAAGGCACACCAATTTCAGAAAGAAACAGTTCAAATAAGCAGGCACAATAAGCCTGTGACCAGAAATTCCCAGATCAGAAGGGTAGAATCCAGCTTCTCCTCCCACAAGAGTGCAGACCACAAACCTTAATGTAGAATAACTGGCCTGAAGCTCAAGTGCTTTAACCAGAACTAATACACTTTTAGAATAGCAGACACTGAGCCTTCAATCAGCAATTCCCAGCTTAGAAGGATGTAAGCTACCTGTCCTGCTACAACAGTGCAGACCACAAACCTTCTTAATGTAAAAAAACTGGTATGAAGCCCAAGTGCTTAAACCAAAAGACTTAGAATAACAGTTACAATTTAATCAATCTACTACCAATCATTAATAAATGCAGCAGAATAAATAAAATTGAGTACTTTTAAGAAGAGGCAAAAGCAAAATAAAGTAGGAGGAAACACAGATACAGTAAAAGCAGATGAATAAAGTGCAATTCTTTTCTTTTTGTTAGTAAAGTGCAAGGAGAGAGGAAGGAAGAACCGAAGTGGGTTGGCCTTCTCAAATATTCTCTCTGTATTAAGTAGAGTGAACACAAGACTCAGAATATGATCTCACCGTACTCGGTTAAGTGAGCAAATGAGATGGACCCAGAAGGAGTGTTCAAATACAGACTTACAGGAGGGGTGGGCAATTCCAGAGCCACTAACACTAACACCAAGACAAGAACAGGCAGGGTAGGTGGGGAACTAACTGCAGAGAGACACACAGCACACTATTCAGTGAAACAATTAGGTAACAGAAAAAATAAAATACAGTACTTTTAAAACTGCAAGTTTGCCTTAACAGAAGAATAAAACACAGTACTACAAGTTTGCACTTAACTTCATCTTGTAATGCAGGTGATTGTAGCCAACCAAGTCACTCAGAAATTGAGCATAAAATGAATTCTCTAACTTTGTGGCTAGCACTTAAAGTACAGAGGAAACCCTCTAGGCTAACAGTTAAATATCAAATAACAAAGAAGTGAGAAGACCACCACCCCCTCTTACAGCAGAGAGACACACAGCACACTATTCAGTGAAACAATTAGGTAAAAGAAAAAATAAAATACAGTACTTTTAAAACTGCAAGTTTGCACTTAGAAGAATAAAACATAGCACTGCAAGTTTGCACTTAACTTCAGCTTCTAATACAGGTGATTGTAGCCAACCAAGTCACTCAGAAATTGAATAATGGAATAATGGAAAAAAAAAACTACCCATTTCAGAAAATTCCAACCTTAAAAAGTCATTCAAACCTCTGTCATTACATTCCACCAATATCAGTCAATATGCACAATCTCTGCAGAAGTAGAAGTCAACTGAATAATTCTACATTAAAGTGATCTATATCTAACGTAGAGGCTACTGCTAGCAAACATCTTTACACATTAATGATTTATCTACAAATTCAGTCTCTGATGCCCTTGAAGAATAAATTGCCTGTGTTCCATTAAAAAAAAATTGGTAAGCTGCTAATGTTGCAAGAGGGAATGGCTGGCAAACCAGTAACAGGTTCATAGCTACTAGGCATGTCATCCAAAGGAAGAAACACTCAGGAGTGCAGCAGCTCCATGTCCACTCTCTTAAAATGCTCCACAGTATCAGCCATCCATCAACATGATACGACAGCGGAACCTACAGCCTTCTGCACCAAAGACAAGTGCTCTACCCACCGTGCTAACATTGCATTCAAAGTTGGTAGCACAAACACTAATGGCCATTTGCTAAGCAAAATAGTTCCACATTGAAAACAGACTCAGCATAAGCAACAATAAACTTAGTTTCCCATGAAGCTAACAATTCCTTTAAAATGCACTGAAATTCATGATTCCTTTCAGCAGTCTGGTATATAGGATTCATGCTGTTATTCCCTCTTAATGAAGGTACACATTTTCAGCCTGACAAAGTTAATTAACTCACCTGACATTCCTGACTAGGGCATTTCACATACACACACATACAAGCTCTCTCATGGCAACAAGCCATTCCCAAGTTTGCGCACCTATCAATACTTTCTTGATCTCTTTCATGGTAGCAAGCAGTCAGTTTCCAGATCAAAATTTCATGGGAAAAACATTAAGAAGATCCAAAATTTAAATCTGCATTTGTGTGTGCATTGTACTAAAGACACACACACAGACAAAGAGTACATCCTTAAAGAAAAAATTTAATTAATTTTAATTGTTTGATTAAAGTTGTGTCAGCCCCAGCCAGTGGAATCCAGCTCTATTCACAGTATAGGATGCAAATGAGAATCATGGTTGTAAACCAGTGGATTATCAATCAAGCATTCCTGCCACTTCGTTCCTGGATGATTTCATACGTGCCTTGTCTCATGCTTGTACAATGTGCATTGACAATACAAGCACAGACTTCCTAAATAAGACAGTGTAGTTCTGAATAACAACAATGGATTATGTGTGAATAGTTTACCCAAAATTGTAATACAGTTGCAAGGATAACCATTGGAGTGCAGACATACATTGCTACAGGTGTGTTATGAAATGCACGAGGGACCAAGCATGTTATTGCTTGTGGAGAAATGGCTTATAGAAGCAGTTTGGAATCAAGGAGGTTTATTGGATAACAGAGAAGGGGTGGGAAGAGTTAGAAAATTGGTGACAGGAATACACATAACAGACATACTAACAGATTATTTCATGTTTCATTTCTGCACATATTTGTGTTGTACTCTATGTTGTTTGCTTTATCATCATAATTATTCGTGCAACATTTGTACATGGCAGGCTTCACAACAGGGAGCAGGCACACTAATAATACAGTAGGACAGTGGTGTGTTAAGGAAAGGTGCAACCAACATACATTTACACCCACATATGTCATACAAGACATTCAGAAAAAGTTTGGTGTACGTCTGGATTTGAAACTTGAGAGTAGCTGAAGAAAAATCTTTAGCCTGAGTATTATCTAAACACACTACACAGGAACTCCTACTTCACAAATGTCTATATTACTCTTCATTATCCTCATGACAACTGTAAGCTGGACATTCAACTCTTCAGCTTGTTCAAAAGTAGATTATCCTGACTATACATAGCTAAGAACAGCAGCATGAAGGGCACATGGATAATGCAGCTGAAGGCAAAAACTCACAAGATTTTGCCATAAACTGTGCACTTCCATTTATCATCAGTTGCAGTTAGTCCTCAGCATCAGACATTGTGCAAATGCAATGCAGGAAGACAAATGATACAGAAGGGAGAAGATACATACACGGGGCAGAGGGAGGCAGGGACCAAGTAGCTTATGACAGAAGCAGGATAATGTTAGCGTATAACAAAATATAGGCAACAACTACTCACAAAATAGTGTACTAAAAACAGTCAGTAACACTTAAATAATGGCTGGATTAGAATGCTTGAAAGTATGCAAAAGAACCTGTTAACATATGTGAGCATTATCTCATTACACCACAAATGTACTCCTGCTTTACACACCTTAAATCACACAGCTGAAGGACAGTAACAGATGTTTGGAGTTAACTATATAAAGGAATATAAAATGTAATGAAATAATAATTTGACCTACAGCTGTAATCCAACCATGACACTATGCAAAAACATCAGTCTGCAAACAGGGGAATTATTTAAATGTGTAACATAAAAACTTCTAGTTTATTATATCCAGCAGTGTAAGAAATTTAGTGACTGTTTCATAGTGGTACCTTTAGTTTGCCTTTAGTTTGCATTTTCATAGAGCAACAGATTTAAGCACATTTGTGCAAAAGTAAATGGAACACTATGGCTGAAATTAAAATCTTCAGCTTTTCCCATTGGAAGTTAAATGCGATTCACCTTCACTCAGCATTCGTACGTGATGCCAGCCTTCACACAAATGCTGAGGATAAAAAGGGAAAGCTTTCCATGGGCCATTTTATGTCCATGTGTGTTGTCCGATTTTTTGACCAGATTAAATCTGTGAAAAGGGGATTGATAGGACAGTGGTGAAAAATGGCATGACAAGCAGAGGGTAGGATATGGGAAAGAATATAGGAATTTGCAGGAGGGTGATGGGAGAGTACCATATCAATCAACTTCTTCACAGAATAAATGTAGAATTGTGCAAAGAATGCCATGATTTTGGAGAGTCATCCCACCAGGGATGGGTGAAAACAACATATAGCTAAATAGACTAAATCAAGTGTGTCAAGATGACACACAGGTGAAGTGGAGCGCTATTTATGGGGCATCATTTTTTGTAGGGCAGGTGCTCATTATTTTGAGAGAAGGGAATATCTGGGAAGGTGCTCAGGATTGAGAGGGTCAGGTAGGTAGGATATGTTAGGTAGCAGGTGCAGACATACGGGACAAACAAGACAAACAGGGATGGTGGTGGACACAAAAGGTTGGGAGAAACCATGATTGCGAATAGGTATGGGACCTCGAAGGCTTATACATGTTCATCATAAAAAGAGTGAGAATCTAGTCGTCACCCTTAGAATTGCTAGCACTGTTTCCTGCATCGGCTGCCTGGATGTGCCTGCATAAGATGATGTTTAGTGATGGACTGAGAAGAATTCTGTGCCTTACAATCAGGACCCCAATGCCTCTCTGAGGTGAGTTGGTCTATCCAGATGTGCCTCACGGTTTACTGCAGTCATTGCATCAGCTGTACACTAGAACGAGAAGAATATATACAGGAAATCATAATGAATAACCATTGGCTGGTTGGATAATTAATGCCATATGATAGACATGTTATAGGTCAGTATATTACACAACTAAGGGATGTTTGCAGTCTTAAATTCATCCTCCCATGAGCTCAGGATGTCCCTCTTGTGCTTCTTCATGTCACTATAGTAGGTTTAGCAATGTTATCTACAAGGCTATAGTGAGAATCATCATGGACCTTATTTATCAACAAAGATATTGGTAATCTCCAAACACTTGACCCTACTCAATTTGGATTTGTCAAAGGAAGATCATGTCTGTTAAACCTGGTGGGCTTCTTTGAGACAGTCACCAAGACCCTGGATGAGGGGAAATCTCTGCATACAGCCTACCTAGATTTAGCCAATGCTTTTGACACTATCCCCCACTCAGGCATAGTTGACAAACTCATCCAGCTAGATATCAACTCATATATTATTAGATGGGTTGCTAACTGTCTCACTGATAAAACCCATGTAGTCAAAGTAGGTGAATCCACCTCCAACAGCATACCTGTAACCAGTGGCATTCCACAGGGATAAATCCTGGGACCTCTACTGTTTGGAATCTATTTCTCTAAAGTACAAGCTAAAACTAAAGGTCTGTGGCTGACAAAGTTTGCTGATGGTTGCAAACTGGGAGCAGTCATAGAATATCCAAATTATGTCAACATCTTATAAGAGGTCTTGCATAAACAAATGATTGGTGTCAAAGTCATGGCCTTAAGCTCAATTCAAAAAAATGTGCTATCATACCTTTTGGTAAGAGCAATATTCCGGCTAACTACCACATCAGTAACAACACCCTAAGTACACAATCAGTGGTGAGAGACATTGTCATCTCATAAGTAAGGGCACTGCCTCTAGAAAAAAAGAAGTTGTCATCTCCCTGTACTCTTCCCTCATCAGGGCAATAATTGAGTACAATGTCACTTTTGGTATGCACCTTTCCAAGCACCTGAAGCAATGACAAAGGTTCCTCACAAGGGAAATTCAAGGTCATCAGCATCTGTCTTATGAGGATCTTCTGAAATCACTGTCACTTTATTCTGTTTCACATAGACTACTCAGAGGTGATCTTTGCCTTGCATGTAAGGCAAAGTTTGACCCTGCTTTATTGGAAATGCTGCATATCCATAAATCAAATGGTACACAAGATACTCACTCTAAAGGCCTTAACCTGGTATGTGACATGAATAGAACCTGCTGTAGGAACAGATCCCTTCAACATTATAGACAACCTGACAATTTATGGAGTGGTATCCTTTCCTGCTAATGCATCTCCTTCCCTGTTCATTGTGGGGGTTTTTATTTCTGTGTGTGTGTGTGTGTGTGTGTGTGTGTGTGTGTGTGTGTGTGTGTGTGTGTGTGTGTGTGTGTGTGTGTGTGTGTGTGTGTAATCTATGGCTCCAAAACTTCAGGGAAGTATGCTATTGAATAAAATTATTGCATGGTTCTTGCAGTCTTCTCTGTGATATGTGAGAAACAGATATGCTCCCTTGCAAGTTATAACATTTCATTCAGAAAATGATGTAATATTCTAAAAGTTGAGGCCTGTGACATCTCTAATATAGGTTCTGTGGGTCTCTGGAAAGTACCTGCAGCTAGTTTATGTAATGCTACATGTACTTTTGTTTCCCCTGGGATGAGTTCTTCATAATTTCCCTAGGGCCTCGGATGATGGTGGCAGATGCTGCATATTACCTGTAGTGTTTCCCTGTCTACCTGCTATTGTTGTACAATTTCAGTGTCATGTAGTTCATAAGTCACATGGGGTCTAGACAGCCTTCTTCTTCATGGCCAAGGTCTGTCAGCAGCTGCAGCAGCAGGGTCTTAAATTAAAGTCTGTTGCACATACAGGTTAATGATGGCAGTAGCAAACCCTAACATTTTTTCCTAAGTGTAATCATGGCTGTAATCCAAAGGGTTTTGGATTTCAAGGCAAAAGCCAGTGCTGAGTGTATACAATCACTTTATAGGTTCCTGAATAGCTCCACCTTGTTGGATTGGTTAATTAGCATGTAATTTGGCTACTTATGCTTTCATTAGCATATCCTTTCATGTACCCTTGTTTTGAGGCTCTACACTATGTGTAGAGCTGTCTAATGAATAAAAAATAGCAGCCATGTAAGCCTTGAAGAATACGCAATAACAACACTTAGAGTAGGTATTCATGGATCCATCCCTAAGTGTTTCACACTTGTGCTAGTTTGAGGAACTCTTGCTGAGAGTGGACTAGGGAGACCAGTTACCAAAAAGTCAGGTATTACATTGACTTAGGAAATAAGATTTATAACAGTTGTATTACTAAATGCTTATGACCCAGCTGTGCCTCTGGACAAAAAGTTGTCGATAATTCACATGAAGTACATAACAGTTAAACATACAAAGACATATCAAAATAAATCCAAATGATATTACACTGATACTAGAAAAGCATAAAAAGAGAATAATATATGCAGAAGAAAGGGAAGAAAACAACTGTAGTATTTGAAACATATGTTACTATTGTGATAGGAATAATTAGCTTAATTGTAGCGAATATCCTATTCATCTACACATCTACTGGGAAATTACAAAGGACAACCATAAGAAAATGCTTATCTTGGACCGTTAATGTAAAGTGCTACGATGTCACATCTTCAATATATATAGTCTTCTTCATAATATGTCTGTGTCTGTGGCAAATAGTGAAAATAAACTCAAATATGTCATGTTAATGCTATAGCTTTAAGGTTCAAATCTAGATAGGGTGTAGTTTGTGTGAAGGTAGTGATGTCTAATGTGCATATTTTCCTGTTATAAAACAAGAAAGTTGAGAAAACATCACAAAGGCACAGTTTTAAATAATCTTTTTGGCTTCATTATTTGCATTGTGCCAGTGGTCATTAGCAGTGAATAATAGTTCACGTCCCAACGCAAAAACTCCAAATTTTAACTGAAATGCCATCAGTAGTGCTAATGAGTCTGTCACCAGTGCTTTGCTATCAGCACTTTGAACAGTACTGAGTGAAGAAAATGTCCATGCCATCTATCTGTCTCTGTGGAACTATATGAGTTTGAAGAAATAGTACAGATAATACAGGGTCCAAATCCAGTTTACATAAAATTTTACTGAGGGGGACAGAATAAGTATTGCCACACAATTTTCTTTACTCATGTAAAATTAAATACAATTGCCGATTAGAAACATGAACTTGTGACACAACTATTATTAATGTTTGTTACATAACTCAATAATATGTGTATATATTATGTTTTTTAAAACACCTGTATTGAATTATAACTTATGACAGAGGCAAAGTTATACTTATATAAAATAAAATAAACCATATTAACTTGTTCACAGTTGCAAACATTATACAAAACATATATTATTTTGTACAATATAATCAATCCAATATTACATAAATTGGTCCATTCCTGCTTTGTTGTAAACCTCATTCCTCCTTCAAGACATTTTTCTCCAGTATTGCTCCCACAATTTCTATGTTTGCTATGTGATTTGCTCCTATCCTTCTCTAAAGATCTCAACTGCAGTTCTATTACCTCTGTTACAATATTCACTACTTCAAGTATGGTTAGGAGAGACTTGTAGTTCCATTTTCTAATAATTGCTTTTTTGGCAAGGACCAGAATTAAACTTAATGCCTTACTACAGCTTGACAATTCAGATCCTGCATCACAGCTCAAAACATTCCTTAGTTGCATCCATTTGCTCACCCAGTATTTCTGGCATCTGTAGGGAATTTTTAAAGTCTGCCAACTCATTGCACTCCCATAATATATGTTCCCAGTTACTTTTTTCTTCCCCGTCACACCTCCAACATTTGCCATCTACCAGAGGAAAAATTATTTGCAGTTTGCCTTGAGTATAAACATACTTTTGTAAATACTTCCAAACAAAAATCCTAAATATTCTAGAATTTGTTGCATATTCAGGATATATATATATATGTTTCTTTGTAAATTACTTTTCCAGCCTCTCTTCACAATCATTTCTAACCTCTTCTGATTCCTATAGTTATCATGCAATATTTTATATTCCCTACTAAATATCCCTTTTTAACAGCAGCTTCTGTTCTAGATTCAACTAAAATCTCTATCAGTGCAGGTCTTTCACTTAGGATTGCCCTATCCCTTTCTCTTGGCCTATAGTCTGATATCAATCCATGATAATGAAGGCAGTCTCTAGCTTGCAGTCCAAATGTCTTCTGGTCTCTTCTCATTTTATTACATTTACCTGTCTAATTACTTGGTACCAGTACCTTGGTTCCTTTGCTGTTTTCCACCAGTAACATCCAGCCCCTCTTGCCTATTCTTTGTATCCCTAATTGCAGTAATGTTTGTCAACATAATCTCTTTTCTCTATTCCTGTATTGGCTTACTTCTTAGAATACTTTCTGGTACTTTATGAATATAATATATATGTATTTTTAATTTTCTCCAAGTCTTTTGAATTTATAATACCATGATGGAAATGGACTCCATTCCTAAATCAAAGTATGATTAAAGTTCATGAAATTGGTATTGTTTCAATCTTTGATGTTAGCCAGAATTGCTCTTTGCAGCACCTGCAATGTAAACAGTAATGACTTCTTTTGTGATTCGTATGGAGTTACATGTACAGGTAACGTATCTAAATACGATTGTAAATTCTTTTTTATAAGACCCATTGTTCCTACCACTATTGGAACTGTCTGGGTATCCTTCTTCCACATTACCCTCATTTCTGTCTGCAGATCCTGGTATTTTATGACTTTGCGTCTCTCTCTCTCTCTCTCTCTGTGTATAAGACACTGTAGTCACTGGGTGTAGCATTTTCAATTATCAATACTACTTCTGTCTTCTTTTCATGGAATACTATATCTGGTTTTCTCGCATCTATTTATTGAATTGTTGGTAATGGGTGATCCCATGTGATATAAACTTCATCATTTTTTATAATGCTTTGTGGGTAATGTTTCCAGTGTTTTTCAGCTATTTCAATATTATAATGTTTACACAATCCCCAATGTAACAGTCTTGCTACATTATTATGCCTTTCAGCATACAGTCCTTCTGCCATTAGTGTATCATAATCAGCAACAAGATGTTATAAAAGTAGACACTTTGCAATCACGGTTTGAAACTGAAATGGGACTATATGAATCTGGATCTGATGGGTCTTTACCATCTTTAGGTATTACAGCCACCACAGCTTTTTCCAGGATGTTGGAGGTTCCCCTACTTTTAAAATACTGTTAAAAAATTCCAGACCTTTATCACTTTCTTCCCTCCTAGCCTCCTAACTTCCACAGGAATGTCTTTTATTCCTGGAGACTTTCGTGTAGATTGGTTATACATCATAATTTTTATCTGACCTCCTGTTATCTTAACTGTTAATTGTTGAGCCTCATATATCTCTAACCTTGGCAAATTTAAGTCTTCCATAAATATTTTAATTTGTGATTTTTCTTGATTTCCATATTTCTCACATTTTCATTACACTTCTAAAATATATCTAATACCACTATAGGACCTCTGGTTATGTTTCTTGTTATAGGCTCCCTAAGTTTGGCAACAACCCTTTCTACTTTCTGTTGCCTAAGTCATACTAAAAGCTTTTGTGTACTGGAGTTAGTATCAAAAAACAGTAGCAACAATTTTTTTAAACTTGTGCATATTATCCAGGTATTTCCTTGTTTTCTCTTAAGCACTCTGCAACTGTGTCTCTTCTTGCTCTGTGAGATTCTTTTTATTTTGCAATAGTTGACTGTTTGTCAGCCCCTCTAAATAATTCTTGTTAATTCTTAACCATATCTTTTTTCTTCTATTTCTACCCTACATTTAAACTCCACTTTCATTTTATCCTACTCATTAGCTGTAACTTCTGAAATACTTTCCATCTTCACTAATAACCTCCAAATAATTTCCACTACCTGTTCCTTAAATTCCTTTCTTTTTAACAGGTAGGTGGGAAAGCGCCAGTGTCTCATTTTACTTCACTACTTTGCATTTTAATTTTAGTTATTACTGGAGCATGATCTGAAATAATTATTGGATGTATGTCAAAGCTCTCAATTAAATACACATGTTCCTGTGAAATATAATTTATGTGTAGTCTATTGCATCTTGGGGAATAATATGCAAATTCTATCCAATTTCCTACTACTGAATTCATGTCTTCCATGCCAAATATTTTGATAATTTTCTTCAGAAATCTATCTTCTTTTGTTATAGTTGCCATTCTAGCCCCTGATACATCCTCACTGTTACAAATTAAATTCTAGTCCTCACCTGTAAGTAATATTCTCTGATGAAAGCTGATTATTTCTCACAAAGATTTCTTAAGCTCCATAATAACAGTTTTAGCTGGCGATTAAGTACATGCAAGCATAATCCCCTTCCCTTGCCAGTAGCCCCTTACTACCACAACCCTACCATTATTATCTTCTATCACTTTTGTAGCTTTTCCAGCAATTAAAATAATTACTCCCCTTTTCATTTGTCCCTGATATTCTGATGAATATCCATACTGAAATCCTTTCTTTATCAAACTCACATGCTCACTTCTTTCCAAATGACTCTCCTGTAGCACTGTGCATTTCTTAACATAATTCAATGTTCTTTCCTTTTTGTCTATACCTGTAAAACCATTCACACTCCATGATAAAATGGAAATGGTTGCCATAATCATAAGAAGTTTTGGATATATAATTCCAGCTTTTGTGGTATATGCTCCCCCAGTATTTTGACAGGTTGATCTTTTGGGTTCCTATTAGATTGTCGAAACTCCGTTTATGCAAATACAAAATCATCGACACGTATTGCCCAATATACATAATCGTCAAACGTGCAAAACTGCGAAATTTGAAATGTTGAAGTGTTTTGATTGGCCCGTCTGTGGTATAGCACCATAAGGTAAGTGTGCAATAGTTATGGACCTTAGGGTTAGGGTGTGGGTTAAGGTAAGTGTATAGATAGGTAATGTGTATAAGATTTAGTGTAGTGTTAGAAGTAGGGTTTTGTTAAATGTATTTATGTGTATTATTTATTTTGTTTGGGTATATCTCTGTAGGGGAAGTGTGCAGTAGGTATGGACCTTAGGGTTAGGGAGGGGTTAAGGATAGTGCATAGATAGTTGTGTATGTAGAGTTTTGTGTAGGGTTAAAAGTTGAGTTTTGGTGCTTTACTTTAGGGTTAAGAGTAGGGTTTGGTTAGTGTATATATGTGGTTTATTTATTTTGTTTGGGTAGGTAGTATGTAGCGGGTGGTGGGGTTGGCCGACTATGAACGTTCGATATTTTAAATTCCGTGGTTTAGTGCATTCAGTATTTTCACAGTTCGAGTAATACATGTCGCTGTTATGGTATTCAATGTAATGGATTTTTCGTTGATTTAATATAGACCCACCTTTTATGCAGTTGTTTCTTGTCATCTCCATTTTAACATTTATTACTAAAGGAAAACTTTTCATTGCATCCAGTGTTCTTGCTTACTTGTTGACAATTAAAACTTCTTATTAAGTTATGCCAAGGGTCTTAATCCAGACATTCACCTATGCAAACGTAACAGCTCTACATATTTTACAATGTGTACATTTATATCCCACCTGCCTCAACAACCCAAGATTACAGCCTATTAACTTGCTCATGCTTCTGCCCAGCCTTTTTTTCTCTTTTTGCATTGTAATACCCACATGTCTTTATACTAAAAAGAGGAATGGAAAAATAAATAAATAAATAAATAAAGGAAGAAAAGGCACCTGTTTATTCCAGAATCTTTATCATATACAATAACTGAAAATGCCCTGCCACACATGTAATTTATATCACAAAACTTTTTATAAAAATACTGTTAACAGAAATTATTTTACTTACAGTTACCTTTTCCTTTCTTCTTCCCTTCCACTTTGTGAACTTCTGCTAATGACATGAAGTGAGGAAAATCCCTTTCAGTCCCTCACAAGTTTAACAATGTCAGCAAAAGTCCATTCTTCCCACTTTTTTTGTAAAGCCATATTTAACAAACATTGGGGTTTAGAATCTCACACTTATTCACTAATGTCCATGTTGCTTATCTTCTGTCTTTTTATCTCCATCGCCCAACTTCAGACTCTGGTTCAGTTCCAAGGTACTTCTGATTCTTCTTGTCAATTCCTTTACTTTTCTCTGTCTGTCAAGCATTATCATTTAGAACATTGGAAAAGGTTTCACTAGCAAAGTTTCTCTATGAGCTTCATTATCAGAAAAATGAGAAGCAGAGTCCCTTTCTGCTTGATGGCTCAATTTTTGTTGGACAAACTTTTGTATTTCTTCCTTAGTCTGTTCTGCATCAAAAATAACTTTGATCCTCCAGGAAAAAATATTCTAAAAACAGCTTCATAAAATGAATACAGTCGGTTCATTCCAGTTGTTCTGGTACAACAGTAAATCTCAGGTTTTCCCTGCAAGCTCCATCCTCTAATTCTACATTCTTTGAAACATTTCCTGTTAAGCATTCACATACTCAGACAGCTTTTCTTCATTTTCACCTCTGATTTTTGCAGTTTTATCAGTTGACAGATGAGATCCGACAGGAGGCCCCGTGGACTATGATGTTTGCAGATGACATTGTGATATGTAGTGAGAGTAGGGACCAGGTTGAGGAGACCCTGGAGAGGTGGAGATATGCTTTAGAGAGGAGAGGAATGAAGGTCAGCAGGGCTAAGACAGAATATATGTGTGTAAATGTGAGGGAGGGTAGAGGAATGGTGAGGATGCAGGGAGTCGAGTTGGGAAAGGTGGATGAGTTTAAGTACTTGGGATCAACAGTTCATAGTAATGGTGAGTGTGGAAGAGAGGTGAAGAAGAGAGTACAGGCAGGGTGGAATGGGTGGAGAAGAGTGTCAGGAGTGATTTGTGACAGATGGGTACCAGTAAGAGTGAAAGGGAAGGTCTACAAGAGGGTAGTGAGACCAGCTATGTTATATGGGTTGGAGACGGTGGCATTGACAAAAAGGCAGGAGTCAGAGCTGGATGTGGCAGAGTTAAAGATGTTAAGATTTGCACTGGGTGTGACTAGAATGGACAGAATTAGGAATCAGTATATTAGAGGGCTAGCTCAGGCTGGACAGTTTGGAGACAAAGCAAGAGAGGCGAGATTGCATTGGTTTGGACATGTGCTGAGGAGGGATGCTGGTTATATTGGGAAAAGGATGCTAAGGATGGAGCTGCCAGGTAAGAGGAAAAGAGGAAGGCCTAAGATAAGGTTTATGGATGTGGTGAGAGAGGACATGCAGGCGGTTGGTGTGAAAGAGCATGATGCAGAGGACAAGAAGAAATGGAAACAGATGATCCGCTGTGGCGACCCCTAATGGGAACAGCCGAAAGAAGATGATGATGATGATGATGATGATGATCAGTTCATCTGAATATCTGTTTCAAACTTTTTCCATTTTTCCAGCCTTTTGTCATTTGAGTTGATATAATGCTCCTTTAATATTTTGTTTATTTTAATCAGCACTGGGGACACTTGACTTATTTTTTCCTCTAGGTTACGGGAAGTTATGTATTGCCCAGAGGTTGGAACTTGAACTGCTTTCTGCTGAACTGTTGCAGGGTTCTTCCCAGTCAGTGTTATTTCTTCACCTTTTCTAGTTGATTTTCTTTCAAGATGTCTAAGTTTCTTCTTTGCTGACACCCATGCAGTGAACTTACTAGCAGGTAACTGAATTTATTAAAAATGGCAGATTTCCTAGCCCTTATCTTTCAGTTTCTGTTTTTACAATGGGAGAGCTGAAGTTAAGCTGTTGATCAATGTGCAGCCATTTTGGAAGTGTCTGTGTAAATGATCTTAAGCATAAAAATGATGAAATTTAATTTAAAATGTACTTGCATAGGTGTAATGTGCCTAATATTTATTTAAAATTATTATGACTCATCGCATATAATAATTATGTGTGTAGGACAGTATGTCATGTAAAGTATGGATTATTTATTTATTTCACAAAAGTAATTCTTACAAGAATAACACAGTTAAGTGTATTAATCAGATAAAATACAGTGCAGTATAAATGCAGCAATTGCTAATGTATACAGAGATATCATAGAAATACATACAATTTGAGAACAAGTACAGGAAGGAATGTGGAGTTAGTAGTCAAGAATTTTAAAATGAAGTAGATTTGACAAAGAGAAAAGTAAAACGGGGAATGAGACAGATTTTAAGCTAATATAGGTAAAATTGATACAAAGTACATGTTTAAGTTTCAGCAGTAATACAATAAATAGGGTTGGTCCATAGACTTATATTGCAGTAGTTGAGATGAGTGGTCAGGTAGGATCTGGACAGCAGCAGATCCAATTTTTCTGGAAGAAATGTTTTAGTTCTGTTTTGAAACTGTTTGTGTAATGTTTTGTAAATTAAAGGGGAGGTTTTTCCAGACTTTTGTTATGGGTGATTTATATAAGAGATTGCCTGTGTTCATTTTGGGTGTACATGTTTCAAGAAGAAGCTTTTCTGAACTGCGTAGGGGATTAAGGGAGGAAGAGTAGGTAACTAGATTGGTGAGAGAGGGACATGCAGTGGGTTTATTTAGTATGAGGTGGGTTAAATGAAGTTGGGATAGTTTTAGATGATGGGAAAATTCAAGCCATTGCAGCTTATTGAGAGCTAAGCAATGTTGGATAGGATTAGGTAAGTTGGCTGCAAATTCAGCAATTTTATTATGTTTGTTCTAGTTTGGAGAATAGGCAGGATTGAAGGTTGGTAAGGACTAGTGATCCAAAGAGGAGGCTTGGAAGGAGATAGGCTTGGGCTAGGGTGAGTCTAGAATCTGCAGAGAGGAATTTTGAATTGTGGTATAGCATGACACGTTTTTGGTTAGTTTTCTTAATTAATTGGTGAATATGCAAGTCAAATTTTAGCTTGTCATGAATTGTCATCCCTAGTAATTTTGTATGAGTGTCTATGTTTATGATGGTATTATTTAGTGAAGAGCTAGAGAAGGTAGTCTTTAGGTGGTCATTGACTTTGGGGAGAAAGAGAAGTAGCTTTGTTGTTTTGGGGTTTAAAATAAGCTGATTATCATTTAGACAGTTTTCAACAAGAAGGAAAGATTGTTGTGCATGTCTGAGGTTGTGAGATTGAGTTAGAGGATGTAATCAGAGTGGAGTCATCAGAGTATTGTATGAGGGTGGGGGGGGTGGAGGAGTGGAGGTCCTTAATAAAAATGTTAAAAAGAAGGTGTCCAAGAATAGAACCCTGGGGTACGCCAATGTGTTTATAGGTAAGAAAGAAGAGTAAGAAGATAGTATCTGACAGATTGTAGCCTGTCTGTGAGATAACTGGAGAACCACGAGAGAGTTGAGCTGGATAGATTTAGGTTAGCCAGTTTATTCAGACGTTTGGGGTGTGATACCGTATCAAATGCTTTAGATAAGTCTAGGAACACACAAGAGACTAGTTTATTGCTGTTAAAAAAAACAGCTTCAGGCACAAGCTATGATTCAATCAAGATTGTGGTTTCCTTGGACAAGGTTTTTCCATTGCACACTTTGTTGAGTTGATTGATGAAGCGATAAGTTAATCGTGAAAGCGCTTACCTGTATTTTTGGTCAATAAAGAGTTTTTTTCTCGGTATCTTATTTTTTATTTTTTATTGCTGTTCCAAGCTTCAGCAATGGTGTGAGTGAAATATAGTAGGGCTGCAGAGGTACTGTGGTGAGGTCGAAAGCTGTGTTGGGTAGGGGTAAGGAGTTTGTTTTGGAGGAGGAAGTTCAGTATCTGGTTGTGTATGCATTTTTCTAGAATCGTGGATAATGGGGAAAATATAGCAATGTGTAGATAATTAGAAGGATCATTGGAGTTGCCACCCTTGTGAAGGAGGATAAGGTAGAAGGATTTCCAGGATTTTGGGTACAGTAGCTTCTTTAATAGATTGATTAATAAAAATTGAGACTGGATAGGTGATAGAGTTTGCTGTAAGCTTGAGGAAGTGAGGAGGGAGCTTGTCAGCAGAGGGAGAACAGAGTTTAAGTTTGAGAAACAGAGACTTTACATAGGAAGTAGGAAACAGGGTTGAGAGAGAACTTTGTGTCAATATCTGCAGTATGGGGTGAAATTTTTGGGTACCTATTAATTACTCAGACTTTTTAAAGTTCGAATGTGATATGGTCGACACCATATGATCAAACTTTAAAAAGTTCAAAGGTGAAAAGCAACTACTCCATACGGCGCAGAATGAGAAAATTTCACTTTTCTGCACTGAAGTGTGATCTCGGAGTTGGTATATTTAAGTAGCGGGGGTGTGGGGGGCACAGCCCCTGACATGGCAGATGCAGGGGGGCTTGCCCCCCTGCTCAGAGCAATGAGGTAAATTTTTTTTTTTTTATTATAATTTTGATGTTTCAAATGTTGCTCATATGTTGTCGAACATATGAGGTTCAAAGTTTTGAAACTTTGAATATATAATATAGATCTAAATTTTTTCAGGTGGATTGTGACTTGCATTAGTCAATTTGCTGATGGAGTCTATGAAAAACTGGTTAAGGAGAGAGGGGTGCCTTCATCATAGAGGTTAGGGTAGGGATTGGGAGTTTGAGGTTTACCAGGGTGGAGAATAGCGTTAATACTCCTCCAGAAATTATTTGGGTTGAACTGAGCAGTGGTTTGTGTCTTGGTGTAGAAAGTCTTGTTATCATTTTATATTTCTTTTTTGGCATGGTTCCTAAGTTCTTTAAATAGTTGGAGGTGGGTAGGGGATTTACTTTTCTGCCAAGTTTTCCAGGCGTTGTCTATTTTATGCATGAGTTTATGAGTGTCTTTACTGAGCCAAAGAGCATAATTTGACTTTATTCTGGATGAAATCTGCCTCAACATGTATTACTCAGGTCATACAACTCCGTGCACATGAAATGTGTTTACCACAAATACTGTCTTTTACATAGAACTTCAGTAATATGACTTGTTAAAGTACACACACACACACACACACACACACACACACACACACACACACACACACACACACACACACACACACACACACACACACACATGCATTTCTTAACTATATCTCCATTTATGTTGAAATATGTATACCTCAGCTTACAACTTAGAAATTCTCCTGTGTCATTGACCATTAATAAGCAGCATTTACCATTTTAGCCTTCTTTTTTCTCAGGGCTTAGAATTCCTTGTGGAATTAGTCAGATATTGTGCATGTCCCAACAACCCATTATGTCTCAATTCATAACATTTTACCTTTAAATAATGCTTAAAACAAACAACATAGAGCATTTCATTATTTAACAGTGGAACATGTGTAAATTAGTGTGAACATCACAAATGGCCAAGTGTCACTTGCCATATTTCACACCTTCATTGATTTTGAAGGACTTGCTCCTAATGCCACTGTCAAGCTATTTTTATGCTTTCCATTGTGCAAATGCAGCTGGCAAGGCTATGAGTCATTGAACATGGAGTGGTTCATGTGAGATCTGAATTGGGCAACAATTCAGACATATACTTCTAGATGTACTTCAGTAGCCATATCAGGCAAAAGTGAGGATGGTGCTCCATTTACAGCCCAAAAGTGGTGTGAAGAGAAGTCCAGGATCTTTGTGGCCCTCTTTGTCAAGTACCAGAGCTACGTACTTCTGCAGGGGAACTATACCAGTTCTTAGTACAAGGCTGTGGCTTGCAGTAGCTTGGCCAGGGCTGCCTCCAGTGCAACTGGCATTCCACGCACTGGGACAACACTGCTGTCACTATTATAGTGACATGAGGATGTGCAAGCAGCTCAGCTGATGAGAGGATAGCTTTAAGACTTAAATGTCCCTCAGGTGTATAAGTATAGTGAACCATCAGAAATCAATGATATAGCATGGATTTGCCAGCCAATACATTTATTGATTAGGCTTCCATTTCTTGTCTTTTTTGTTCTGTTACAGCTGTTGAAACTATTTCTCTGAAGGGACCGATGCATCAGAAGAGACTGGCTCACCTCAGATAAGCATGGGGTAGGTATGCATCAGGTACGAATGCAAGAAATATCATATTTTTTAGGGTATTAGTCCATATCAGCTTGTGTAGGTATACTTAACTTTTGTATCAAGCATAACTGATGGCTTCAATAGCTATTGATGATTGCATTAAGCACTGAGTACATCAACTTAGCTGTGTGTGGGTTCAATTCCCAGAAGCAGAAATTAGCTTTTATTACATGATAGTATGTAGAAATTATTAACTTTAATATTAAATGACAGTAAAAATTCAGTTTTTGTAAATGAATTTATTAACCTGAAAGCATATATCTGATATGCCCTAGTCAACTGTTTCCATTTATTTATAATAGCATTTAGACTGATTTATTTTATGACATACTGATGCCTTCATATCATATCTTGATGTGGAAAAGAAGAATATAGTTATGTGTTACATTTGTTTCTGTATTGAAATAAAAATGTGACATAATATTGATCTTATCTCTGTTTATCTCCTCTAACATTTTCTCTCTCTCCTTTTTTGTGGTTAAATTATCTGCTGCAGCCCCAATGACCATTAGCATATGGAGCCAGACTGACCACTGGGGTTTAGCCTGCCATACCTCCACAGCTGGCTGGTACAGGCTACATAGACACCAAGCACATTTGTGTCACAACCTGTCAGCATTGTCTCCACAACTCCTGCATTACCTGCTCCAACTGTACCATGTAGCTCTGCTCTAGCTACTGGTGCAGTGGTACCTGCTGGGAGTAGTTTTGGCTGTAGCAATTTTGTCACTCATCAAGAGCTGACAGGGCTGGTGGAGGACATTATGGAGAGGAGCCTCAGTGCCCAAATTGGCAGAGTGGAAATGATTCTGCTTTGAATTGCAAAACTGATGCCACGTCCAGCACTGAACCATTAAACTGAGACAGGAGAAAATTATGACATGTCAGACGGTGAGGGCTAGATTCTCACTGTGCTTAAGCTGGATGAAGATGCACCTCTGATGTCCTCTACCTATCCCTAATTATGGTGTCCACCAACCTTTAGTATCCATCACTCACTCACTGGGTTTGCATGTATGTACAACCTGTTGTTTATATTGTGTGTTTAAGCCTTCGTGCACCTCTTTGTGGTGACTAAGTTCTTCTGGCCATGAACAGATGCTGCTAAATGTGTAGGCTTGGCTTAACAGCTTGTATATTCAATGTGAACTGTTACTTGTTTCTCTAACACCAACAGAGTATGTAGGCATAAAGAAAAGTGTATGCATACATGAATAAATCCCCAGGTATATGTTTACTTATTATAACCTGGATAACTTCATTTTTTGAGTGAAACTAAGACAAGTATCAACACACACGCTAAAGAATAAATGTAAAATTGTACTGTGCAAAACTACCTGTGAGTGTCAAGGAACAGATATGAAATGGAAAAGACTACAGTACATGATAGTAACCACATGAAAAACTAAAGTAATCATTGAGTCATTTTACATTTACTAGATGGCAGAAAGAAAAAAATAATTCATTCTCATCAACCCCTGAAATATATTTATCATTCTATCTCATCTGCCATGTAATCCATATTTAACATTCTATCTCTCCTATCACCCTACATTCTGCCTTTAACTTTCTCCACCTGTCCCATGCTTACTGAATGGCTCTTTAGATTTCCTCTCCACCACTCAATGCAGTGGCATGTCCCATAAATCTACAGCCTTCTCTGGGAAAAAATACTTTTACAAGGCCAGTGAGGGGTACGTTTGTAAAATGAATGACCTGTGCCCCTTCCCTCCATCTGTTCCTCATGTTCAGGATGACACATTCACATCTCTGTGAAGTGGTCTTGTGCACCAATATCATATCCTCCTTATTTTTCTGATTTGTTCTGAGCAAAGCTTAATCTCCTCTAGTGTACGTTCCTCTCCATAACATGCATCCTTATGGACATTTTCCTCTGGACTCTTTCTAGCAGTCTGATATCTACTTGGACATCAGAACAGTACACAATACTCAGTGTGAGGTCTGAGGATGGCTCATTAGAGTAAAAACATTATCCATTTTGTTTTTAGAGGTTGTATCTTGAGAAGATATCCCAGCATTTTATTTCCTGCTGCCACTGCTCACTCACTCCACTTTAGGTGGTCGAGTCCAGGGACACTGAATGTTCCCAGATCCTTTTCCTGGTCTGCTTCACTCATTCTTCCCCCACTGATATTTGATAACTGATACCATGTTTGCTGTGGCTCAGCTGCAACATCTTGAATTTTTCTGACCTGGACCTCAAACGTTGTATTTATGGTTTCTTGTTCTGCCTTTGCAAAATCATTTTTAGACTTTACCAATTCCTTACTGCTACATCTCTCTCCCTCTTTGTGTCATCAGTGAAGAATTCTATTCTGCTCTTTTGACTCTCTGCATTTGCAAATCAAACAGATTAAGTAGTACTTGAACCATCACCAATCCCAGAGGTACTCCACTAATCACTTTCATTATTCCTTATTTTGACTCTCTCATGAAATCCTTCTGTATCCTATCCTTCAGCCATATTGGAATCTTGTTCCTTAGTCTTGGTCTCTTCCCTAACCCCTACAGTTTTCCATTAGTTGCCTGTGTCAAACTTCCGTGATGAAGTCCAGGTAACTAGTAATTTGCTGGTACAATTCTATCAGTGTTACCTTCTAACTCAGTCACAGAACTGGAATAGGGCTTGATTGGCAGATCCTTCTGGCAATGAAACAATGTTGTTTGCTCTCCTAGAGATTGTTGCCCTGCATGAAAGGAAACCTCATTTTTCTCAGGAATTTCTTGATAACTTTCCATTGTACTAATGTTAAGTTAGTAGGCACATCGTTCTCCAGATTTTTCTCACTCCCCTTTCATACATGAATACAACTTTTGCTGCCCTGCAGGACTCATAATCTTTTGTAATTATCAGTGACTTGTTGAAGAAATCTGTCAGGGTATCACCTAACACACTGATATGATCCTTATTCAGCTCATGTGGTCCTTGAATTCATCTGTCCCCAATGGCAGTCATTTCCCTGTGTACTGCTTAGATGTTTATCTTGGCACGTGCCTATTTCTTTCTCCATTTTGTCTTGGTTCCATCCTAGCATGCTACTATCTTTGCCTCCTTTTGTGAAGCTTGAATTAGAGTATTCATTTAGTACTGTTTTTTTTTATTATTCTGTGATAGTTCTCAAAATTTTGAACAACCTGGCATCAACATGTTATGTAAACTGGAGTTAGAAGTGATGAAACTCTTTTAGGGACAAAAGCACTCATCTATTTGTTTTTAAATAAAGGAGTTTTGATTACTAAACAAGTTACAAGCTCTTGATTACTCTGAAGGCTCAGCTGAGCTTGTCTACATTGCATGGTTCTTTTCCCTGCTTTTTAGGATCCCCAGCCAGCAGCTTTGTTGCTCACAAGTACCAGTTTTCCCTGTGATCTATGGTTCTCTACTTTGCATAATAATCATATCAACTAGCATGCTACAAATACTTTGCAGCATAACAGTAGGACATTGTAGCTATCTTTGCAAGTAACATTTATGAAGAACATTTCATCATTTGCAGATTGTTTGCAGCAGTTGCACCACATAAAGCAATGCAAAGTATACTGATCATTCAGCTCCATTAGTGTGGTACAAATACATGCTTTAACCTCATCCACTGTTTTGTACATTGACACTATTAAATGTAATCATCTCTGTCAGAAGATCTGTTACAAGTTTTGGTCTGTTTGCATTTGCATATTGCTTGCAACATGCTGCACCATGTGAAACATTGTGCTGTGCCTACATGGCTTCTGTTTGCTGCTAAACTGTGACATTGCACCTACCTTTGTTGGAAAACCTATAAAAAGTTTCATCATTTGCATACTGCATGCAACAGCTTGCATACATCAAGTGACATATTGCATGTAGATTGCTTAGTTTTCATGCATGACACCACCAGCAACTTTGTACAATGTTGCAATTAACTGTGCATCTGTCAGAAGATCTATTAGAAATTTTGGTCCATGTTTATGCACTCACTACAGCTCCAGTGCATGAAGCAACATAGTGTGTTTGTGCATGTTTGCAAAAGCAGTGCAAAAATTGTAGGTGAAACTACAAAATCATGTGTGACCTCTTGAATAAGTTCTGTGGTCTTGTATGTAATAGGTAATGAGGTAACTGTGCTTGGAAAGCTTTAAAACAGATTTTGTAGAATATTATCCTATGAATAAAATTAATAGTTTTTATTTTATCTGTTTACTGATTTTAATTGATAGTCCCCAGTGGGCACACACTTATCTTTTCAAGAGCAGCCTCAGAGCACTGCCCAGATTAAATGACTTGTTCAGTATCACAAAGTATGCAAGTGAACACTGAAGACAATCAAACCAAGGAATACAAGACAAAGGTCATTAGCACCATATAGACTTAACCTCTGTGGGATTCTACTTAAAATGTTAACTTATTTGATAAATAAAACAACTGCCAGTGATAATAATACAGCTTAGAACATCCTTGGACCACCAAGAAACTGCTGCAGATATGTTAACAGCTTTAATTAATCCTGGAGCTATTTACCAGTCAGAGGAAAACATACTTTAATGAGCTGCATGGTTTAAAAATGCATAAAAAACACAATAAATATGATTGGAGAAAAACACTATCAATATGGTTGAAACATGTATTAGAGCTATTGGCATATGTGAAGTCCTGTTGGCAAACTTTACAGTAACTAATATAAGAAAACACTGTCTGCACTTGTGACAGGACAATTTTGTAGACTATTTTGGAAGAATATGACATAGCCCTGGTTTAAAACATAAAAAAATCAGTACTTATAAAATACAACAAAAAACCAGGCTTAAATAGTGGGAAGTATACTTGCTGTGTTCAATTCAAGTCAGTCACAAAAGGTAACCAAATGTTCCACAAAAAGAAACAAAGCTGTAACCTACAAACCGCTTTACTTTGCGAACTCTTAATCCAATAAAAAAGAGTCAAAATCACCATAGAGTGTTCATTCGAACCTACTCATCCACTGGGCAATAGCTTGTAGAAAAAACACGCAGCCAGCATGTAAAAATAAATCCAAGCGTCCAGTAGAAACCACGTTTATTAAAATAATTAGAACACAGGGCTAGCGCTTTCAACGAATCTTCATCAGGCCACTAACAAACAAACATACTAGCATCCCTTTTATAGCAAAATGCTAGAGTCAACTACTGATGTCACATCCTGTTTGGACATACTGAAGTCAACTCTGATGTCACATCCTGTTATACATAAAATATTTAAACTGACATCACTTTTGTAGTAAAACGCTACAAACAACTCTGATGCCACATCCTACTAAATGTAAAATCTTATAAAATGTTTTAAATTATTTAAAATATTTAAAATATATATGCAGACATTTTGTAAACAATGTACAATAAAAATGTTCTAAAATAACATTTCACCCTACTTTAACTGCTGCTGCATGTAACATTCAAAATGTTTTAAAATAATTTAAATATCTATGTAACCATCTCATAGACAGTATGCAGCAAATAAGGTGTTTCACAATTACATACTATCTTCCTATAAATACTGCACTTATATGCATACTAGTAACAAAAATGGCATGCATGTTTAGTATTTAATAATAAGCGATATAATCCCATTTGAAATACTTGTATGTACAAATACATGTTTAAAATAGGGATCAAATTAATAAAGATATTAATATCTACACATGAGCTATTTAGCATAATTATAACTGTACAAAAATGATCATTCAAAAGACTGCATCTAAAATTTGTACAGCGTGTGCTTCTAAAAATCATAATATCTGTAACAGCATAAATCATTCAAAACAGATATGTGCACACGCAAAGATGTTGATAACAGCTAATATTATAAACATAAAAATATATGAGACTAAATGTGCAAACTCAGGTGAAATATGTGTGCTGGATGAAAGAGGAATACAAGGTATATCAGCATCTTTCATAACAATTGGCCCCTAATAAGCCTGCAGAGTAAAATACAGAGACAACGATGGAGACAGAAATGGAAAAATGTGAGGTATGAAAATGTTATAAGTATAAAAGTAAAACCAGCCAGAAGTTAATAAAGGGTGGCAAAGGGGTGAAAAGCTTCAATGAAGTTTCCTAGCTTTAAGTATAGGTTTGATGGAGACTCTGTCATTGAGGCCTGGGTACAAATCAGCCCTAAGCCTGATGATTCATTTGGCCTCTATCTGTTCCGTGTTGTTAAAAATATCTCCTCTTCTACGAGATAGAACATTGTTTTGAATTACTTGAAACAAAAAGCTATGTTGGGTAGATGTATTAATTACATGCCTAGACAGAGCATTTGAAGAACATCTGACTTTGATTTTATATAAGTGTTCCCTAATTCGGTCATTAAACTTTCTGTCCGCCTTCCCTACATAAAACGCAGGGCAGTGTACACAGATTGCCAGGTACACCACATGGCAGGTCTCACAAGTGGCAGAAACCGTGAAATGAAATTCTTGTCCTGTAATAGGATGATTGAATTTATCAGTTTCTTTAATGAATTTGCAATAATTGCATTTTTGACATTTTTTAGTCATTTTATGATTACTAGTTGTATTTATGTCAAACCTATTCGGACCACATAACATTCTGTGTAAATTCAACTTATTTTTATATGTAAATTTTGGTTCTTGGCTCAATATCTCAGAAATAACTGGATCTGTTAGCAAGATGTCCCAATGTTTTCGATATATGCTTTCAATACTATTTACATCAAGTATTTTACACATACAAGTATTTCAAATGGGATTATATCGCTTATTATTAAATACTAAACATGCATGCCATTTTTGTTACTAGTATGCATATAAGTGCAGTATTTATAGGAAGATAGTATGTAATTGTGAAACACCTTATTTGCTGCATACTGTCTATGAGATGGTTACATAGATATTTAAATTATTTTAAAACATTTTGAATGTTACATGCAGCAGCAGTTAAAGTAGGGTGAAATGTTATTTTAGAACATTTTTATTGTACATTGTTTACAAAATGTCTGCATATATATTTTAAATATTTTAAATAATTTAAAACATTTTATAAGATTTTACATTTAGTAGGATGTGGCATCAGAGATGTTTGTAGCGTTTTACTACAAAAGTGATGTCAGTTTAAATATTTTATGTATAACAGGATGTGACATCAGAGTTGACTTCAGTATGTCCAAACAGGATGTGACATCAGTAGTTGACTCTAGCATTTTGCTATAAAAGGGATGCTAGTATGTTTGTTTGTTAGTGGTCCGATGAAGATTCGTTGAAAGCGCTAGCCCTGTGTTCTAATTATTTTAATAAACGTGTTTTCTACTGGACGCTTGGATTTATTTTTACATGCTGGCTGCGTGTTTTTTCTACAAGCTATTGCCCAGTGGATGAGTAGGTTCGAATGAACACTCTGTGGTGATTTTGACTCTTTTTTATTGGATTAAGAGTTCAAAGTAAAAGCGGTTTGTAGGTTACAGCTTCGTTTCTTTTTGTGGAACATTTGGTTACCTTTTGTGACTGACTTGAATTGAACACAGCAAGTATACTTCCCACTATTTAAGCCTGTTTTTTTGTTGTATTTTATAAGTCTTGTTTATTATCAGGCTAACAGAGTGTAGTGAGCATTATTCTTTGTTTTTAAACTACGTGACTTATTTTTTGCTCACGCACTCATGGCTGAGGGAAGCAGTCAAAATTCAACAGTTGAACTACCCTACAATCCTGATATGCTTAGAAGTACCAAGTCAGGTACATCTAATATTAAGAGCAGATTTGAAGATGCTGTTACTAGTGACATTAATCCACTGTTATCTTTCAGTCCATTGGCTGAGACATATGATGAACAGAGTTGCAAAGAAGATTATCGAGGGCTTGAAACTCTAGTACAAGAAATGGAAGGAGATTTCCTTAAACTGAAACGCCTCCAGTTGCAGAGGCTACACTTCGAAGCATGCATTACTCGCAAAATCGTTCCAAGGGGTTTAAGGATCCTGAAGATGCCAACCACAGGTACTGTGTATAAAGATTTGTTATATTCATGGCAACAGTTAAACTTAGATACTAGCCTGAAGTACATGGAGCTAATGAACAATTACTTCTTACCTCATGAAACATCATTGAGGGAGAAACTACAGAAGCAACAGCAGAGCTTATCTACCATGTACCCTAGACCAGTGGTAGAAGCATCTATTGACAAAATGTTAGACAGCGTTTTCATTTATGAGAAAAAACTGTTACAGCAAAAACGTGATAAACTTAGAAGGGACATAGACGATTTTAAAAAAGGCATGTCTTTACTTGGCCCAGAGTGGAGAATGGAGCCAAGGGATGGAAGAACACACACCTTCAAAATGAAATGAAAGACAATACAAATATTGGTCTGGCCAGAGATGGGCCAGACACCAATACTGATGGTTCTAATGTTATTGTCATAGATAAACAGACAGGGGGTAAGAAAAATACCATTGTTACCACAGCAATAATACACCAGGATGGTACTAATGATACATGCTCTTCCCCCGCTGGTAATGTTCACAATATATCTGTATTTGAAGATGCCAATACAAGGATAGATATATGTGAGCATATAGAGAATGAGGACGATAATGTTAATAAGATTATGAATAAAAATCTGAAAACAGTAGATAAAATTAGTCTAGGCATGGACGCCAAAACTAGATTCAATAGTATGAGTACTGAATCAGTCCCTTTCCCCATCGCCAATCAATGGAGAGGGGGTGGGGGGCAAGGGAACGGTCTATGAGCAGGGGAAGGCAGAAAAAGAGACCAGCAGGACCAGTACAGGCTGGTCCTACACTAAAAAAGATTTGGCAAGGGACCAAGAATCAATAGTGTGGAACATATCAAGTAAGTTTTAACGGAAGAAGAAAAGTATGTCTTGGAGAAGGGTCTAACATTTATTCCCTCTAGTAGAAGCGATATCACAAATAGCACTATTGATTTGAAAATGTTTATACGGAACCTCCAAATGAAGGTTGATTTTCGTAATAGCACTAGTTTACCCCATCCGTTTAGAAAACCAAGTACTTACACTCCATGCAACCACCCACTTATCGAGGCTTATTCGAAACTGGTTGAGCAAGGATTATATGAAAATGATGCAAATAATAGAAAAAAGAGATGGTTTGGCAATCTGAAACCAGTACAAAGGAAAGCACTTAATGGCTTGAAAGATGATAGGACCATTATGATAAGACCAGCCGACAAAGGTGGTCCTGTAGTTATCATGGATATGGAGTTTTATATTGATAAAATGTGCAATATGCTGGATGATTCTGTCTTTTATTTGAAAATCAATGATAGTAGAGTGAATAGGATCATATCAGATGTTTCTAGTAGATTAAATGTTATGTTGAATGAGGGTAAGATTAATCAAGAATTATTCACATACCTTGTAGTGGAACATCCAACGATACCCATTATACAGGGAATACCCAAGATTCACAAAAATGGCTTGGATCCACCTATGAGGCCAATTGTTGCAGGGAAGGGCTGGATCACCGAGCCGATTTCCATCTATTTAGAGTCCTTATTAAGATCCATAGTGGACAAGTACACACACATACTGAAAGATACTAAACAATTCCTAATTAAACTATATGAGAATACCTCGGTGAGTGATGGTTTCCAGCATAAATTGTTTGTGACACTTGATGTCAATTCTCTTTTTACTGTTATTCCTAATCATGAGGGACTCAATAGCATAAGTAGGATTCTTACTAGAGATGGCACATTCTCCGAAGGAAGGATAGAAGTTATCACGAATTGATGGAAATTGTATTAACAAATAATATTTTCTTGTTTAATGGTCAAGTATATCTTCAGAGGGATGGCGTAGCTATGGGCACTTCTTGTGCCAATAGCTACGCCAACCTGGTTATGGCTTACTGGGAAGTTTCTTCTCTATTTCAGATGGAGGAATTTTGTCAGAATGTTTCTTTCTACACTAGGTTTGTAGATGACCTCTTCCTTATTTGGAAAGGTGATGAAGAACAATTGAGGTCTTTCTATGATAAAATAAATCAAGACACCAGTTTTTTAAGATTTTCTATGGTTAATTCCAAAGATGTCATACCCTATTTAGACGTATATGTTGAACAACTACCAAATGGTATACTTAACACTGGAGTTTTTCGAAAGGATTGCTATAGAAATAACTTTCTCCATCGAAGCAGCATGCATCCTAAGCATGTCTTTGGTAACATCGTCAAAAGTCAAGCCATGAGGGTATCTAGGCTGTTTTCTGAAGACTCATGCTTTAAAACAGGCATAGAAGACTTGAGGAATAAATTTATAGATAGGTCTTACACGGTAACAGAAGTTGATGCTTCTTTAGGTATCATAGGTGAATTGAGAGAAGGCAGGGCTTTTCCCTACTTCTCTAGTAAACGAGATGATAGTAGCACCACCAAAACTAGCAGTGGAGTTATCAGAATACCGATACATTTTACACAAGATGTAAATAGTATTGAAAGCATATATCGAAAACATTGGGACATCTTGCTAACAGATCCAGTTATTTCTGAGATATTGAGCCAAGAACCAAAATTTACATATAAAAATAAGTTGAATTTACACAGAATGTTATGTGGTCCGAATAGGTTTGACATAAATACAACTAGTAATCATAAAATGACTAAAAATGTCAAAAATGCAATTATTGCAAATTCATTAAAGAAACTGATAAATTCAATCATCCTATTACAGGACAAGAATTTCATTTCACAGTTTCTGCCACTTGTGAGACCTGCCATGTGGTGTACCTGGCAACCTGTGTACACTGCCCTGCGTTTTATGTAGGGAAGACGGACAGAAAGTTTAAAGACAGAATTAGGGAACACTTATATAAAATCAAAGTCAGATGTTCTTCAAATGCTCTGTCTAGGCATGTAATTAATACATCTACCCAACATAGCTTTTTGTTTCAAGTAATTCAAAACAATGTTCTATCTCATAGAAGAGGAGATATTTTTAACACCACGGAACAGATAGAGGCCAAATGGATCATCAGGCTTAGGGCTGATTTGTACCCAGGCCTCAATGACAGAGTCTCCATCAAACCTATACTTAAAGCTAGGAAACTTCATTGAAGCTTTTCACCCCTTTGCCACCCTTTATTAACTTCTGGCTGGTTTTACTTTTATACTTATAACATTTTCATACCTCACATTTTTCCATTTCTGTCTCCATCGTTGTCTCTGTATTTTACTCTGCAGGCTTATTAGGGGCCAATTGTTATGAAAGATGCTGATATACCTTGTATTCCTCTTTCATCCAGCACACATATTTCACCTGATTTTACACATTTAGTCTCATATATTTTTATGTTTATAATATTAGCTGTTATCAACATCTTTGCGTGTGCACATATCTGTTTTGAATGATTTATGCTGTTACAGATATTATGATTTTTAGAAGCACACGCTGTACAAATTTTAGATGCAGTCTTTTGAATGATCATTTTTGTACAGTTATAATTATGCTAAATAGCTCATGTGTAGATATTAATATCTTTATTAATTTGATCCCTATTTTAAACATGTATTTATACATACAAGTATTTCAAATGGGATTATATCGCTTATTATTAAATACTAAACATGCGTGCCATTTTTGTTACTAGTATGCATATAAGTGCAGTATTTATAGGAAGATAGTATGTAATTGTGAAACACCTTATTTGCTGCATACTGTCTATGAGATGGTTACATAGATATTTAAATTATTTTAAAACATTTTGAATGTTACATGCAGCAGCAGTTAAAGTAGGGTGAAATGTTATTTTAGAACATTTTTATTGTACATTGTTTACAAAATGTCTGCATATATATTTTAAATATTTTAAATAATTTAAAACATTTTATAAGATTTTACATTTAGTAGGATGTGGCATCAGAGTTGTTTGTAGCGTTTTACTACAAAAGTGATGTCAGTTTAAATATTTTATGTATAACAGGATGTGACATCAGAGTTGACTTCAGTATGTCCAAACAGGATGTGACATCAGTAGTTGACTCTAGCATTTTGCTATAAAAGGGATGCTAGTATGTTTGTTTGTTAGTGGCCTGATGAAGATTCGTTGAAAGCGCTAGCCCTGTGTTCTAATTATTTTAATAAACGTGGTTTCTACTGGACGCTTGGATTTATTTTTACATGCTGGCTGCGTGTTTTTTCTACAAGCTATTGCCCAATGGATGAGTAGGTTCGAATGAACACTCTATGGTGATTTTGACTCTTTTATTGGATTAAGAGTTCGCAAAGTAAAGCGGTTTGTAGGTTACAGCTTCGTTTCTTTTTGTGGAACATTTGGTTACCTTTTGTGACTGACTTGAATTGAACACAGCAAGTATACTTCCCACTATTTAAGCCTGTTTTTTTGTTGTATTTTATAAGTCTTGTTTATTATCAGGCTAACAGAGTGTAGTGAGCATTATTCTTTGTTTATAAAAAAATCAGTGTCAAGGCACTATACACGTCTTCTTTCCATTACTAGTATTTGGTTGTACTTTATTTTATCAGTCTCTTCAATGACTTGGGAATCACTTGACGTCAAGGATCTCACAGCTTCCTACATTATTTTGTTTTAATTGCTATGTTAACCTGTGCAGGCTGATGTGCTAAATAGCATTATGTTGTGTCTTTTGGCTTTTCCCGGTTAGGGGTCGCCACAGCAGAACTCCGGTCCGCTAATGATTGGCAGTAGATTTTTACATGCTGAGTTGCCAGCCCTGATGCACAACCTTCAACGAAGGTACGCCCATTCACGCATGTCTCCACACAGAAGACGCTCTAGCTGAGAATCGAACAGGGCAACATCTTACTGTGAGGTGACAATGCTACCGCAGCATCACCTTATACTTAAAACCACACTTTTCTCTTCTATTGTCTTCAGGATATGCTGCAATATTTTTAGGTACACGCATGATCATTGCATGGCCCCAAGCTAATATTATAGCTGTATATATAAGACATCAGTGAGTCAGAAGGTATCTATATAACCTTAATAAAGATATGTAAGCTTTATTTTTTTTCTCCCATTTCTCTGAAACCTAGTTCTTCCAGGATTTCTTTGAGCCCAGTAGCTCATTCCATAAACCTTGAACATTAGCACTTCACATCTGCATGGTGGCGGTATACTCCTTCCAGATGGGATCTGCTTCACAACATGCCAGCTTATAGTCTGAGATGGGGGGTGAGAGTTGAGTTCCTGATAGCTGCCATCAGTGGGGATGAAGAATTTTCAGTGTTAAGTCCAACCTCTCCCCATAGGATGAAGTGCTCATGTATATCATATCAATGTCAGCCATGCTCTCCTCCTGCTGTAATTTTCTGTACCTATAGTTGGAGTAACATACATGTGCATGGCCTTGCAATACCAGCCTTGCAGAACCAAGTACATGGCACTGGACAACACTGCTAGCTGTGTTATATCCCATTCTCCTCAAGTTGTCAGAAATACAGTGGCATGGATCGCCTCTCTGCTTCCAGGATGGGAAAGCTGGTGTAGATCACTCACCTCTACTCATACTTACTAGTTTATCCAGCACCAAAATTACTAGTTGAACCCTGTTCACCTGGTTGCATTTAGGATGTTATCTCTTTAGACATCAGATCCAACTTAAGCATTATAGGTTCATAGACAGATTCTATAAAATTGGTTCAGAAAACAATTAACAATCAAGCCAATGCAATTTACACTGCTTACTACCCATATGCATAAGGAACAGAACAGCAAGACTCGGGGTGAATGGACAGTACACCATCAGCTCATCAAGGTGCTTCATTTGATATGGAGAGGAACATATATAAGTACAGGATTCTCTGACAGACATATTAATCTTATTAGCAGGTTCTGCGTGCATTACAATGGAGACTTGGGTTCCCAGAGTGGGTGCTAGTAGTGTTACCAGAGTATGGAATATGTAAGAAATCAAATAAGACAGGGTAATTTGCCACTTTGTAGCCAGACAGACATCACCAAACAGAAGTCTGTAACAGGTAGAGTAGAGAGATTAGTCACTATGTGGAGCTTAGGGAACTCAAAAGTCAAGATCTTCTTTGTGAGGAACTTTTGAGGACTTTTCTAGTTGGTTGACATGTCCAGATTGCACATGTGAAAAGTAGCATTATATCCAGTAGGGACCTAATGAGCTGAAAGAATCGAGAGGGCAGTAACTTCTTTTGACCTGGAGTTTATGCCTTTAGTAATTAGCTGGGTCAGGTAGAAAGATTTTCTAACAGTAGGTGATACATGGTGGTCAAAGTAGAGTTCATTGTCTGTGAATGTGCCCAGATCTCTAGTGACTATCTATTTTTTTGAGGGGTGGGGGTATTTTTTTACAGGGTAGGTGCAGAGGTAAGCTTGAGTCACAAAGAATGCAATACTGCATTTCTTTGCATTTAGCTTTAGTTCATTGTCCTGGCAACATTATGTTGTGCAGGTTAGGTACTTTTATAAACTGTGGGTGCCTTCTGATGAAATAATGCCAACTTGCAATCATGAGTAAACTTATTCAGTCAGAGGCCTTTGACATCAGTTCTGGCATAAATGATGCTGATGCTGAGAAGTAGTGGCTCCAGCATGGAATCCAGGTGCTGGTGGTGCACCACTGATAAGTCTTTGACATGACTGATTACCACCAGCCTTGAGATGGTTTTGCAGCTCAATTAGCTATCCAATGAGTTATGTAGGGGATTGTATTCAATGGAGTCAGTTTCTCTATAGTATCACTGTGTTGAGTAATACTGAAGTATTACTTAGATACAGGTAGGCATTCTGTACACACTTTCTTTTTGTGCATCTGTAATCTTCTCAAATAAATCCATCAGGTTAATTAGATAGTAGCTACCTTTCAAGGTTTGAGCCAAGGGCTTGTAACTTACTAATATCCTTATATATGAGTTCTGTAGTTATACATTCAATTATTTTATAAATGATACAGGTAATACCAATTGATCTCTAGGTCCCAGGGTCTGTGCTAGATCCTCCTTTGTGGAGAGGCACCATAACAGCTGTTCTCTAGATCTTGAACGCATACCCATTGGAGATGCTAAGACTGAACAGGGCTGTAAGTAAATCACTGAGGCAGTATTTCATACTAACAAGGAAAGAACCTAATATGTTTTCTGAGCACATAGATTGAGTATACTTAGTTCTCAATATGGCTTTTAAGACTTGTTCAGAGATAATTATGGGGGGATGCTGACAGGTTGGTGATAGGGGAAGACAAGCAAGGAAGAGAAGTTTGAGCCAAACTCGACCTCTAGTATGTCTACTGTTTCTTCAGGGTCAGAGTGAATGGTGTCACTGGATATACTTGAGTGTGCCGAGTATTGTTTATATGACTCATGATGTAGTTAAAGCATGGTTTCTTGCATTTCATGGATGATTTAGCCATGTTTACTTTGTATTTAGCCTTGGTGGTTTTAATTCTTCTACTTCTTCCTTGGTCTTTATTTACACATTTGAGGTCACTTTTATTGTGGGGAGAATTCTGTTTATTTTTAGGGATTCTTGGTTGTTTTTTTCTTGTAAAGTTTATTTAAATTGGGGGTTCCACCATAGGGGCTTGTTTTTAAACTTTATACTGTAATTATGGCAGATGGGAACATATGCCTTGATTCAGGAATTTAAGTGAAAATAGAGATTTTTGGTATAAATGGCTGTTTCAGCTATGGTGGCCTTTTAGGATGGAGATCACTTAAAATTTATTAGGTAATCAGCTAGTAATAGAAAGTTAATCTTGGATAAGTCTTTGAAAACAGTAGGACTAGAGTACATTTAGTGGTTGATTTATATGAAGAATATTATGGCACAATATTCTAATTTGACCAGTGATGGGGTGACAGCTGGTGTGGTCACTACTGGATCTATATTTGTAAGAAACAAATCAAGCAGATTTGAACATTTAGTAGAAGAGATACATTAATGAATCCCAGGAAATATTGCTCATATTTGTTTTTTGAAGTGCATATTTGTCAGTTTATGGATGGGTAATTAGAATCTCCCAGAATGATTGTCAGATGCAATAGTTTCATGAAGTTAGAGTCATGGGCTGCAGTAGTCATGGATAGGGATCTTTTATTAGCAGTGGTTTGATAGATTTATTTACATATATCAAGATATGCAGGAGTTCTATGTTGCCTTTGTGTTTAATTAAATGCATGGTGTTGGGGTAAGAAATAAATATGGATAGTCCACCACCAGCAGCACGGTTATACTTCATGGGGGATCTAATGTGTGGTAGATATTAAACCCAGGTAGAGAGAGAGTTTTGTCAGTGGGTTGGAAGCATATTTCTTTAAATAAATAAAAGGTAGTGTTTTCAATAATCTGAAAGGCTTCTAGGCAGGCAAAATGTTGTTTAGAATCTGAAATTGAGCAATCCCATATTAGTTTTGACTTGAATATAGCTTATTCAGTTGGTGGACATATGAGACTAATTCTACCTAAATGCACTTTGGAGGTGGTAAAGAGCACATTTACCAATATGAAAACTGTCTACCATGTTCCTCTAACTTTATACACATTGGCCCCCTTGAATAACACCAATTATTGTTTTAATTATTGAAGTCCATCATTTTATGCATATAGTGTGGCACCAGACATTGTGATGGCAGGATACTGATTATGGCTAACTGCTTTCCAGCCACAGAAGACATACAAGTAGAGATCAGTCATGTCCAGCTTCATATCTTCCAAGATGGAACATCAAAGGTCATTCACTCCACATCTGTAAAGAATAGGTTGCATGCATATTTGGGGTAATGGTTGGGATAATTCTGGCACCTGAGAGACATCTGACTGTTATTCTATATTTGCTCAGTCTTTGATTGTGGTACAAGTATTTATCTAAAGAAACAAAAATTTGCTGGACGATCTCTCAGGACACACCATGAATTAAAAAATCCTTGGAAAATCAATTTGTTGTTCAAACACTCAAATAAGCTTTTTCATCTCTAAAATAACCAGGACTTCATCGGATACACATGTATCAAACCAAACACACTTTAAATACAGGTACTAATGTCACATTATATTGATCAGCATTCTTCAATTAACAGTTCCTAATTAAATTAAACAAGTCCTTAAACTGACAAGGTCTTCGTTTCAACCAACCCATAGTTTATTCAACACAATGCATTAAATATGTAATTAATTATTAGGTATTCCTATCTAAGTTAAAAACCTTTATTTACTTTGTGCTTTAAGTTTTAAAATGCATCCAGTTGATGCTAGCTCATTAAGCCCTGGCCATCCAACTGCCTTAAAAATAAAATCCAATATAATTCTCTTTTTTCTAAACTTAATGACTAGGCTCTACCTCTATGATCTGGTGTAATTATCTCAATTACAATAAACTTAAAATTGTAACCTGGGTACTCCATTATGTGTTTAAATAAAGCATTTTCATCTTCCGTTTGTTAATTTCACAATGCTGATAAATCCTATTTTTTAGTTTCCATTCAGTTTTGCTGATGTAAAAAAAAAGAAAAAACAAAACAACATTGGCATAAAGCCCCATAAACGATGCCCATGGCGTAACAATTAAATTTATCCTTAATTCTAAGCTGGTATCCATTTATATCAAAAAGTTCCCCTGTAAGAATGTATTTACACAGGGTACAACTGCCACATTTACTCATATAACAAGATGTCATTTTTTTTATTTATTGGATGGTCTATCAGATCCTTAAAACTCTGTCCCTTTCTAAAAACTAACAGCGGTCCCTCACCCACTTTGTTTTTTACTGTCTGATCCTCATTCATAATGGTCCAGTTTTTGAAAATGACCTCTCTAACCAGGTCACTGTCAATAGTGAAGGTTGTTATGAAACATAGTTTAAAATCATTCCCAACATTAGTGTTATCGGGGAAACTCTCTTGTTGACCAAGCATACTTTCCTTATCTAAAGCAAGTATAGGTGTAAAATAACTATGATTTCTCTTTAAGATAACCTCATCCTTAATTTCACTAATAAACCCTAGAGGATAACCCCTTCCTTATGAACATATTTTTTAATAGTTCACATTCCACCAAAAAATCCTGCTAAAGGGGAAACCATCTCCACTGCCCTGACAAACTATCCTTAACTACTACTTTTTTTCTGGGACCTAGGATGGGAACTAGTAAAATGCAAAAAAGTGTTGGAGTACACGGGTTTTCTATAAATTATTGATATGTACATGTTATTCACCAAACCCTTCACTAACAGGACATTCAGATAGTTAATACTATTTTCAGCCATTTCATAAGTGAAGGTTAAGAAATTGGTAGTACTCTTGAGATAAACCAGAAATTTAACTATCAATTCCCTGCTGTCTTTCCAGACGATAAAGATGTCATCCAGGTATCTAGCATATTATTCACATGCTTCAAACGATTCATTATTAAAAAGTAACGTATGTTCTGATTCTAGCATAACAATGTTGGCAAATAATGAGCCGCAAGCAGCACCCATCCCAACATCTTTTTTTTTTTGTATGAAAAACTGGTCTTCAAAAAAGATAAAGTAATTCTTCAAAATGATTTCAAGCATTTCTTCAAACAAATTAATTTTATCCTGCTGCAGACCATTTTTAATGGCAAATCATTAAACCATGTGATTCCAATATCATGCAGAATTACCGAATACAAATCCTTAATGTCTATAGTCAAAAAATAAAAGTCTCTTTAAACTCTAACTGGTTACTCTTATTTAGAAAGTCCCATGAGTCAATACAAATATGTTGCTCTTTTTGTACGAAACTCTTTTAAGTTTGACATCCAAAAACTTAGCAAAAGTGGCAGTGATAGAATTCCAGGCATCTACTATGGGGTGCATGGGAGGATTCCTTACATCTTTATGAAGTTTAGGTAGACCAAACATTGTTGGAATAGTAAGATTAGGTACATTCAAAAATCTAAATTCTTCTGCAGAAATATGTTGTTCTAGAAACATGTCACTTAATTGTCTTCACATTCTTTTATAAGCAATGTTAACTTTGTTTCTCGAAACTTGGTTGTACGTGTCACGAAATAGTATATTATAAATCCTGTCAATATAATCATTACTGTCCATAGCAATGAAACTCCCTCCCTTGTCAGGTTTTATTAGTCTTATATTCATTGCTCTGAGTCAAACAAACATTTTTCCTCAGACGTAATGGTAAAATCACAACAAATATTTCTGTTATTTAAAACATGATATAAATCAAGCTCACAAACCTTCTCTGGTCTAAATTAGAACATTGAAGTTTCACAACTTCGAATGTTCTAATATCGACCCCTATTCAGTGAACGCTGAAAACATTGAACATGCAGAACAGCAGATTTTTTCCTAGGAAAAACATTTGCTGTTCTGAAACACATACACACAACACAAGCACACTAAACAAACAGCAATCCACACAAATACACCTAAAATCTTACATCTAACCCTACATTAAACTGTACATAAACCACTATCTATCCACTTACCTTAACCCAAACCCTGACCCTAAGATCCGTCACTATCGCACACTCACCTCACCAGCACCCTAACCCTAACTCACCTACCCCACCCTAACCCTCATGTCCACACAATCGCGCATTTACTTGACCCGCGCCCTAACCCTAACTCACCTAACCCACGCCCAGTTGCACACTTACCTGAACCCAACCCGTAACTTTCCACCACAATGCTGAAAACAGTGAAGTGACAGAAATGGACAACCCGATAACTTCCCTAGGAAAAAAATTGTTTTTCTATAGCTTCGCTATATTCAGCGTTCGCTGAATATGGGTCGATATTAGAACATTCGAAGTTGTGAAACTTTGATGTTCTAATATAGACCCACCTTCTCATATAATGATAAAATCAGGTGCAATGGAGGGTTACAGGTACTAGAACCTGAAGGGTACAGGGATGTTCAAAAGTCAGCTCTTTGAATAGAATGTTCAAGTTCAGTTTCCTGATGAATAACTTAAAATCTATAAGTTCAATTTGAACAGAATTCTGCTTCTGCCTATTTCTTTCTCCATTTTGCCCTGCTTCTATCCTAGCATGCTACACTCTTTTTGTTTTCTTTTGTGAAGCTTGAAGGTGCTGCGGTAGCATTGTTGCCTCACAGTAAGACGTTGCCCCGTTCGATTCTCAGCAAGAGCATCTTCTGTGTGGAGGCATGCGTGAATGAGTGTGCCTTCGTTGAAGGTTGTGCATTAGGGCTGGTAACTCGGCACGTAAAAATCCACTACCAAACATTAGCGGACCGGAGTTCCGCTGTGGCGACCCCTAACCGGGATAAGCCGAAAGACACAACTGTGATTTTTCTCAAATAGTACAGTAGGAAGAAGGCAGGACCTGGTGGCTCTCTTTAGGAGAGATGGAAGAAAAGCCAGACTAGATAATAGATTTTTTTCCATCACCCTAGTGTTGAATGGAAAGCATCATTGGGTACCAAATGAGCTAGCTAGAGCTCTGTAGGACACATATGTGCAGATACTTGCACAGTGAATTAGTTTAAGTATATTTTCTAACACTTTACAATTGGGAAAAAAAACTACAGCATAGTTACAGCTACACTTTAAAACCATTTTGAGTACTATGGTTACTGGTGAATATTTGTGTATGTTAATGAAGCTTTATTTTATGCTTTTATTTTTGCTTCTTTTCTGCTTCCTGTGCTGTCTGTGGATAACAGACTGGGGTCTGCAAGTATTCACTACATAAAAGCATGTTGCAGATTATTATTAGTTGTGCTCTGTCTGCTGAACTATTTTTGTGTGCCCCCCACACCCCCTGCTAATTATATATACCAACTCCTAGATTGCACAAGACTGGAGGAAGGGCAAATTCCATTTTCAATATTTTGAAGTTTTAGATATTTTGATTTTCAGTCTTTTGAGCTTTCAATCTTCTGAAGGAGATCCATTGGTTCTTTAAAATTGTTTTAAAGATTTATTTCAAGTTTTTAGCTCCTGGCATTTAGGCCCTGCATTTGTGTATTGCCCAGCACTGTGCAATGCCACACAATTGTGCGCCAAAGCCAGACAATTAAATTCAACATTTTTTTCCCTTAGATACTACTGTAGCACACTGGTGTAGCCCTCATCCTTACTGCTTTCCTGTCAAAAGAAATAATAATAGTTAGCTGTGACCTATTAAGCACCAGCAAAAAAAAAAAAAAAAGGCAGGCAGAATTATCCAACCACTGAGCTCATCTGTGAATGACTCTGAAAAGCCACTCATAGTGACAACAGTCTTCAACCTTGTATTATGGACAGTTGGACTACCCTTGCTTCTCTTGCCAACCTTGTTGACTTGGGTCTCTTGAGGCAGTGTAGCAATTGCCTCATGTACACGGACAATCCTCTACTAATAACTCACTCTAGTACAGAGTGAGAGAGACGTATCTACACTGAGAATCTTGAATCCATGCTCTCTCTCACTCAAAACAGTAACATGGAAAAGGTTGTCAACTCACCCACCACTACATATGCACATAGTACCATTACTCATACATACAGTATGCATCAAGCACAAAAATTTACATATGTGGAGGATCTCCTGAAAAACTTACCTAAACACCAGAGACCTCCAAAACACAAGACTGCTACAACTAACACAGTCCCCACAGCACCCAAGACACAGCATCAGTGTCTCACCCACCAAGCCCATAAGGTGAAACATTCAAAAACACATTGTCATGTCATTGGAGACTCAGTAGTGAGACACACAGATGTCCCACTCACCAGGTTGGACAAGGAGAAAGTCATGGTCATCTGTCTGTCTGGTGCCAGGATTCATCAAATCAAGCATGCACTCGGGTCTCTCAGCAACAAGTACCATTATGACTCTGTCATAGTTCATGTTGGTGTGAATGACCTGAAATGTACCTCACTGGACTATATGAAGAAAGACATGGTTGAGTTCTGTCAGTATATCTCCCAGGCAAGTATGTCCCTAGCCTTGAGCAGCATATTACTCTCACTTAGAATGATGCCACAGTATAGACAAAAAATGATTGATTTCAATAATTGGCTTAGTTTTTGGTGTCATTCAAAGGGGATCCAGTTCCTGTCAGCCAGGGAAGCCATGGTCGACAAACCTCGCTGCTTTGCCAGAGACAGTTTGCACCTGGCACCTCTAGGTTTTCGGCTGCTGGCAAAGGCTCTTGCCTCCCCCATAGTGCCCTATTTAGGCAAGGTCTCAAAAACAACATTACCGACATGAAATTAGCCATCCAGAGCAAAATAAGGGTCATGCTGCTAAATGCTATGAGCTTGAACCAAAAACTGCACTCCCTGGAAGCACTTCTATCACTAGAAGATATAGATGTCTGTGCAGTCACAGAAACCTAATTCAATGTCTCACAGAGTACCCTGGCCTTGCAAGGCTACAATGCCTGCCACACCTTTAAACCACAAAATGAATGTGTGAAAACCAAAGGAGGTGGCATTTCTATCTCTATTAGAGAAAAACTCACCTCCCATCTAGTTAGACTGGACTTCTCCATGGAGTTACTAAATGTCCAGGTTATAGTGGGTAAGACCACAGTTCAACTCATAGCCAGTTATAGATCCACTTCCATGGGTCATGACACCCATGAAGCTTAATTGAACAAACTGGAGACAGTCCACATTTACCAAACACTCTGGTTATGGAGATTTCAGTTATCTCACCATCACCTATGCTAACCACAACTCGCTAGCACAAAAGTTCCTTGACTTTGTTAATTCAGATTCACACAACACAAATTGTTCATACCACAACAAGAGGAACAAACATTCTATATTTGGTTCTTACTAGCATGTCAAACAGATGCACTGCTGCAACTGCCAGAAAATCAGCAATTAAATCTGTCCGCAAAACAGTCACCTTTGGGCTGGCACTAACACCAGAACTTAGAAAGGGTGAAATCAGACTAAATAACTTCAGCAAGGCAAAGTATACCCTCCTAGTAAAGGTATAAATGCATTCCAAGCCCTACCGCAAGCTGGAAGTGGTAACTATGCGGAAGCTTACACTAAAGCCCTGTACAATCATTTGCATTAGTGTAACTCTGCTGTACCAGAAAGAATCAAGGCTAGAGCCCCAAGTAAAAACAAGCTACCATGGTGGACATTTATCATCAACAAACTTTTACAATAAAGACAAAAAGTTGCTCTCCAAGAAAACAAAGAAAAGACCACAACAATGGAAAAACACCCTCCTCAGCCTCAACAGGCAAATACGACAACTTGTCAAATCCTCTAAAGGCTCTTTACAGAGAAACTTAGCAAGTACAGCCAAGGATAACCATAAGGCCTTTTACAGCTACGTATGTAGCCTAAAAAGGTAGGACACAAGCATGTGTAGAAGTAGTGACCAATGGTATCACACACACTGACCCCACAGAGATAGCAGACCTGCTAGTGGATAGGTTTGGTGAAAATTTCACTCCCTTATTCCTTTCTAACTTATCAAAAACCTTCCCCCAAACTCAACTTCCTACCCTACATATCTGAAGGCCAGTCCTCAAAGCCTTATCCAATGCAAAAAACAGAGCCTCTATGGGACCAGATGACATCCCAGGCCGTCTTCAAAACAGTCTAAAATATGAACTAGCATCCCCATTAAGTACCCTATTCAATCATAGCCTAACCACAGGCTTTGATCCTGTGGAATGGAGAACAGCAACAGTTATTCCCCTCCACAAAGGTGGCCTAATAACAGACCCAGGAATTACAGACCCATAAGCCTGACCAGCCTCATCTGTAATGGACCTCATAAATAAAGACAGGTGACCTCTAAACCCTGGATCCTACCCAATTCAGCTTCGTCAAGGGAAGATCCTACCTTTTAAGTATTGTAGATTTCTTTGAAAATGTGACCAGGGCCATTGATGAGGGCAAATCTGTGCATACAGCATACCTTGACTTGGCAAAGGCTTTCAACATAATCTCACATTCAGGCATTACTGACAAACTTTGCAAACTGAATGTAAACCCCTTTGCTATAAGATGGGTTGCCAACTGGCTCACAAACCAGACATATACTATCAAAATGGGTGACTCCACATCAACCAGCAGACCTGTTACCAGTAGGGTGATACAGGGGTCAGTGCTGGATCCCCTACTGTTTGATATATACTTCACAGAAATTCAAGCCAAAACTAAGGGGTTGTGGCTGACCAGATTTGCAGATGACTGCAAACTAGGTGCAATCATTGAATCCCCAAATGATGTCAGTATATTCCCGGAGGGTCTCATGAAGACCAACAACTGGTGTATTAGTCATGGTCTCAAACTGAATGCAAAAAAATGCATAATCATTCCCTTGACATAAGCAATTTCCTTTCACCCTATCAAATCAACAATAATACCCTAAGTACCCAAGAAGTGGTAAAGGACCTCAGATCACAAATTGACTGTGACCTTAAGTTTGACCACCATGTGTCTACTGTAGTAAGGAAAGCTTTCTACAAACCACACTTGATTGATAAAGGCATCACCTTGAGAGCAAAATAGGTTATAACCAATCTATACTAGGCACTAATCTAGACCATAATTGAGTATAATGCCCCATTCAGCATGTACCACACAAAGCATCTGCAGCAACTGGAGAGACCTTAAAGGTTTCTAACAAAGAAGATCAAGGAGCTCCAGCATGTGATTTACACAGACCGACTAAAGTCCCTGTCACTATACTCTGTGTCATATAAACTTATTAGGGGAGATTTATGCCTGGTCTACAGAGCAATCCAAGACCCAAATGTAATGAATTTACTGCATATCAAATCAAACAGGACTAGGGCTACCCATTCCAGGGACGTAAATATGGCCTGTGACTTAAATAGGACTTGCTGGAGGGACAGATTTATCTCCCAGTGACTGCCGTGTCTTCAGAACAGGCTACCAGTTCATGTGAAACAGAACAACTCTATGACACTGTTCAAGAGAAATCTGGACGTGTGGATGAAGCACTGTAAATTCTTGCAGATAGCGCCCACAAGCCTGCTGGGCATCAGCAGTCATCATCAAATACAGTCTTGGGTATTGACTAGCATTTTCATGGTATTAGATTGGGATGAAATGGGGTATGGTGACCAGACTTTGTCTTATGGGTGATACCCAATTTAAGATGGGTGTAGTGATTTCTTTGCCTATTCAGCATATGTATAGAATACTATTAAGGTTTCATTCTACAATTAAACAATACTCCATGACTGGGTGTGGACAATGTAGGATTTGTCCATGGTTGGTGTGATTTGATCATAAGAGAAAATACCAAGTGAACAAACAAAGCCAGCTATGGGTAAATCCTGCATTACCCCTTCCACCAGCACGCACAAACACACACATACACATGGATTAATCCTATTATGCAATACAATTATTTAATGAAACTTTTAATGAAATTCTTAACCTGTTAAAATAAAGACATTGTATTTTTTCTTTGTGTAGTCCTTTTATGTTGTCTTCCATGCCTGGGGACAGCTCCAAATGCTAAGGGTTTCTGCTGACTCAGCTCTCTCTTTCTCTCTGTCTCTCGCTCTCTCCCCATATATATGGTTCTATTTTGTTTGATTGAAACACAAAATATTGAAAACTTGCATGTATTGTATTGTGGTTAATGACTGTTTTTTCTTTCTAACGTGATCTTATTTTCTTGCTTTCATTCCTTCTTCCCAGAATGCATTTCAAGTCCTCTTTATATGAGTGTTGCTAGACATAAGGCAGTGGTGTTTTTTCTCATGTCATTAAGACAGAATGGCAGGACTGTGAAGCACTGTCATCTAAATGCACCTTCTGTTTCTTTAAGAAGTCAAAGGTATGCATGAATCTTACTGCTTAGGTGAGGATGCTTGTAGACGTCTCACATCTTAAAGATGAGCTTGAACTAATTTTTAACAAATTTTGGAAGTTTGTTCTGTATGCCTTTAAGGAAGTTAGAAGCTTATCTTTCAACCTGCTGATGTATTATTTATATGTATATATGTTTGTAAACTATGGGGGTATTCAAATATCTGCAACTCATTTCAACCACAGTATAAAAAAAATACAGTAGAATGCAATCAAAGAATAACAATGCTGATGTAGTGTAAGAAAGGAAATAACACAACTACTAAACATGCAAACATTGAAAACATCTTGTATGGACAACAAGACAGATTGGACAGAAAACATAGAGCACGTATATTATATATGTATTTACAATGGGGGTAAGGGAAATTACACTCTTATTTGAGTTTGTTTTCTCCACTTACTAGAGTGGAGAACATTTCATTTTATTATGCTTAGCTAGCTGGTTTTATTGCTATGCAGAATACAGGATTTAAAACATGCAGTCTGATTGTTTTTTTCCAATTAGTGTGCACATTTTTGCATATTAGTTATTTATAGTTATAATAGTAAATATTTTTTCTAACAATGTCACTCATTTTCATTTCATTGTGAACATTCATATGGAAAACTGAAAGAGCTTGGAGAGTGTTCATTTTAAAAGACATTTTGCTCTTAGAAATAGAAATTCTTGCAGTACAGTAGCTATGTACAACGGGAGGGTCCTTCAAAAGGCACGTGCTACAAATAGTGATGCACTTTAACAGGAATGGGGAGAATGATAAAGTATTATTTGAGGAAACAAAGTGACAGAGAACTTGCGCTGAATATAAATATTAATGTCAAGCTAGCTTTAAGTTGTCTTCACAATGCCAAATTTTAATTATAAAGCCTCACAGCAAGACATTGTCCTGTTCGATTCTCAGCTAAAGCTTCTTCCGTGTGGAGACATGCGTGAATGGGCGTACCTTCGTTGAAGGTTGTACATCAGGGCTGGCAACTTGGTACGTAAAAATCTGCTGCCAATCATTAGCGGGCCGGAGTTCCGCTGTGGCGACCCCTAACCGGTAAAAGCCGAAAGATACAACAACAACAACAACAACATTTCCAAATACTTCTTTGACAAAAGTTTTTTTTGAAAAACTCATATTTAATTGCCTTATGTACTTTATAAGTGTGTTTAGTTACTACTGTTAACCTGAATTATCATCCTTTGGGAACTCTGTAGTTGTTGAAAAACTGCATTTCCTATACTACAAGTTTTGTTTTTGAAACAGAACAAAGAAGCTAGATGATAGTTAATTTAATTGTATAGCCTGCCATATTGTATGAAAAATAATTTTAAATTGGTCTATAAAGAGGTGTGTAGTTAAAAGAGATCTGAGGGGAGAAATATTGTTTGAAAGTTTATTGCTGAGTTTTATATTTAAGTAGTGTAACTGTGTCAGTCTGTGGTTAGATATGCTGTTTTTTGGTTCGTATATTGTTCAGTTTTCAGTTTGAATCTTAGATTCAGGTACACTTGTAAGAGAGTGTTTAAAGGGTTAAATATTCCAGCACAAATTGTTAATAAACCAGTGGACCTTAACGGTATTACCTGAAGGTCCATACATGACCCACATTTATTCTGTATGATTCAAAGCAGTGTTCTGTCCAGTTGTCAGGATAGTACCTAATGCTCTTTATGCAGAGGCTTTGTAGTGCATCAGTAATGAGGACTAGGTCACTAAATATCTTGCTGACCATTACTTACAATATTTAAACATGAGGATTCAGAATATTTGGCATTGAACAGTTTGTGTAATTAAGATAGTTGCATATTTTTTTCCTTTGCAACTGACCACTTTTTATTGGGTCTATATTAAATGAACGAACGTTTACTTACCCGAATACCTAAACGCCGACACATCTTCATCAAACTGCAAAAACATTGATCGTCCAGAAGCATGAAATTGGAAATGTCAAATCGTCATGGTTGACCCTTCTGTGGTATAGCTCCGTAAGGTAAGTGTGCGATAGTTATGGACCTTAGGGTTAGGGTGCGGATTAAGGTAAGTGCATAGATGGTAATGTATGTTAGATTTAATGTAGGATTAAAAGTAGGGTTTTGTTAAGTGTATGTGTGTGGATTATTTAGTTTGTTTGGGTATAGCTTTTTAAGATAAGTGTGCGATAGTTACGGACCTTAGGGTTAGGGTGCGGGTTAAGTTAAGTGCATACATGGTGGTATATGCAAGATTTAGTGTAGGCTTAGAAGTAGTGTTTAGTTTAGGGGTAGAAGTAGGGTTTTGGTTAGTGTATGTATGTGGTTTATTTAGTTTGCTTGTGTAGGTAGTATGTAGTGGGCGGTGGGGTGGGACAACTATGACGGTTCAAGTTTTTGAATTTCACGGTTTAGGGCATCCGGTGTATTTGCAGTTCATGGAATATGTGTCGGCGTTTAGGTATTCGGGTAAGTGAACGTTTGTGCTTATAATATAGACCCCTTTTTATTTACTTATCTATTTATCTGACTGTGTCTGTCTGTCTACTTTAGCTACTTTAGCTTCAGCTTAGACTTATTTATTTCCTAAACACTTAAACATGTATCTGAGCAAGGCAAAAGTATAATGCAGTAAGATAAAAAGATGATTGCTGTTACAAGTTATGAACAGCAAACTCATACGTAAGTAGTGTGAGTATAATATTATACTATGCATTATAAAATAAGCATGTAAAAATCTGAACATAGTGCCAAAGTGGAAAAAAAGGAAACAACAACAGTAAAGCAACAATAGTCACAAACAGCATGCAGAATGAGCTGCCATCAATTACATGCAGCAATATCTGGGTTACTAAATCCAACCTATAGGTCTAAGTCCAAAGCCAATTGCTTCATGGACAGAAAAAAATGTAAACAGCAAAATTCCTAACTCACTAAATCCATTGAATCACTAAACCAGAGTTTGACATGTACTGTTACACCTGAACAATTGCTAAAGATAATTTCCCCCCTCAGAATCATCTAGGATAATTAGGAACCGATGAAAAAACTCCAAGTACAAAGTCAATTTCTCTGGAGAAAATCTGGAAACCATCCCCAAAGAGCAAAGTAGGCATTCCACTATAATTAATATCTCTACAACACATGTTATGGAGCCACACTTGTTACCAGAATTGTGTTACAACATTTGCATGTGTGGAAAAAATGTAGTGGATGCTATCAGGCTATGATGGACTGTAGTGTTTAAATAGTATTTGTGAAAAACAAGGCTACATAAATTAGAATCTTAATTGCAGGTTACTAGACCACACATGAAGTCATCATGGAATCCATTGGAGTAAGTGATGATGCAAGCTACAGACTTTAGCAACATCAAAGCATTATGCTGCATTCAGAAGCGAATAATTTGTACTTCTCATGTTTCTGAACATTAAGCCACAAGTTGACTAACTGGCTAGCAGTTTCTAAAATTAAAATAAAAAGAAAAAGCGAACTGACCACAGCTGTTGAAAACAATAAAAGGTTTATTAAAAGTAAGCGCTTTCACGATAAATAGCAAATCGCTTCATCAGACTCTAGTAAAACCACACAAGCTCTAAAAATAGAATTAAACTGGAATATTTGCAATCCAGACATAGAAATAACACTGAAACTGCCAAAATAGTTATCTGTTAGCAGCCATCTAATACCATCTTCAGGCATGTGCAGCATATGTTTTTGCTCAGTGGAAGTACAGCTGGACAAATTTCACTGGGAGAAGAAACATGGGAAGAAAAGCTTCAAACATACCAGAAGATCACATCAGAATGTCAGGATTTACAGTGTAAAACAGAACTAGAAACCTTTTTAAAATGTGTTTTACTAAACACTTAATGAAGACTACTAGTAAATGATTTCCTACCTATGAAGTTTGTAATTCAACATTCCCCTGAGTACAGTCTTGTGGAAAGTACAGCCTACGATCTGTCTGTTATAGAAATACATGGTTTACATGTGGCAAGGGGGACAAACTCTGCAGTGCAATTGTAAAATTTAACACTCACTTGAAAACAGGGGAAACCTAGCCTATTAGAACTTTTGCATTCAGATGTTAGCTAAATCATGACCCATTTGATCTTTAGTCTATACATTTGTTTAATTGTTGGCTGACCTGGAAAGCAAACTCATCTTTGTGGATCTTTTCAGGCATGACCTACACTGTAAAGGATAAGCCCATCTCAATGGAAAGTTTTACCTTCACTTCAATCCAACTCCAAGAATAATACATCAAAAGAAAATATACTCTTATTAAATTCAACCTGAAGATCTTTCCTCTATGCTCTAGTGTGAATTGTTTGTGAAAATTCATATTGTCTTCTTCTGGTATCTGTCATATACTCTGTGACTTCATGTAAGCTAGAAGGGGTCCCTGCATCTCAGACTTTTATATCCTTCAAAAACAAGTCATTAGCCAGGACACCAATTCTAGATATAGGGTCAGTAAAAGATTCCAGTGTAGGCAATGAATACAAAGTGTATGCCGACAGTAAGTCAGTCTCAAATGATCAGCTTTGCACCTTAGCTAGAAAATGAAGCTTGAAACTACAACTTTGAGTCTAAAAAATGTATTAACAAAATTATTAAATAATCTATTTATTCTAATAAAATATTTTTATTGACTCATAGAACTCCTTTCGACTTAACATTGGCCCGCCAACCGCTCCCATACCCTCCTTCCACCCTCCCTAGGTACCCCTATAATGCCATCACAGGTCTGTGAGACTCCTGGTTTGTAGCAGAGATTGCTCAGACAGCAAACCCTTCTACATCTTTCCCCAGGACAGGAATGGACAGCAAGTCACCATTCCCTTCATCTTATTCCTCCTGACTGACTAAAACTAAAACACAGGTAACCAGTGGTGCAGATGGACACTTTCACTCCATATCATTGGTTCACTTGTTCAAGGTAAAATGTTGTAAAAGTGATAGCTACTAACAAAAATCAGAGGATGACACTGCAAAGAAAAAATGACTATCTTGCATGAGATTGTCAAAAAAGTAGGAAATTACTCCTCTTGCAAGCTGATGGAAGGATATTACTAGAGTAAATGTTCTTCTCACTGAAGTGCTCTTTCTTTTCCATAAAACGTCATCAGGTAAGTGAAAATCTTGTCTTAAAAATTAAATCAATCACTATGGCAGGTTAATGAGCTATTATTGGATACAAAATAGCAAATAATAACCACTTACAGTGATGCAGAGGTATTAGTAATGCCGGGAAGTCCAATATATGATGCAAAACATTTTTGTGGTGTTTGGCTGTGGTTGTCATTTAAGGGCAGGTATAATTTGCAGAGAAGACATTTTAGAATAAATGATTAACCAGAATGTATCTGACAGGTGTAAGAAAACTGTAGTATCTGAAGAAAACCCTCATAGATGGGGGCGGTGGGACCTGCAATCCCCACTTACATAGACACAGTAACTGAAGACTGGGCATGAGCTGTGATTCCTACAGCTATTGGACAGTAGCACCATTGTGCTACCATGTTGTTAATGTGCCATACCTCACACTCACCACACACAATTTTATTGTCAGAAGCAAAGCCTTTATGCTTATTTGGCCATTGTCTACACAAAATTCTCAGTATGGGAACTGTCCTGGGTATATATACCTTTCAAAAAAGTATACATATGTTCTCATAGCAAGTTATCTTATCCTGATATTTTGTCACATCTGTAAAACCAACAAAGTTGATTAGCAGCAGTCTCTTGCATACTTAAACTATGAGGGTAATAACTCTTATTATATCTCCTTTAAAATTCAGATATTTTCTGGTTGTAGTAATGGTGTTTTGTCAAGTAACAGGCATCAGAATGCCATTAAATATTTAAAAGGAAAGTCTATAGCTAGGAGTTGAAACCACCATAAAGATCCAAAAAGTGCAGCTTCCAGTCTGTAGTTAAAATGTTAATGAAACAATGCCTGATATGTGTATTTGCCAATTAGAAGGTACATGATATAGTTGTTAATTGCATTTTCACATCTCTTTATGGATTCTTGATGTCTGATGTGTTTATTGTGAATCATTTATGGAACATACTGTGTGTGCTAATCTATGCTGGTAGTTGAAAGAAGAACTTGCCTTGTCTTTCTACTTGGATAGCAAAAATCATTTTCAGTTTGTACTTAATACTGTATGCTAGCCTTCTGTGATACAGATTTTTGCAGGTTCCACTTTCAAAGTAGTCTTTTTTAGTGCTGTCATCATAGCCATCCTGTTTGTATAACAGCTGAATACAGACTTATTCATTGTTTTGCACTTTCTATGAATTTCATTTCAGGACAGTTTACAGTAAATCATTTATTCACATTCCAGTTTTTAGTCAGGATTTTTATTGCTGAAGCTCTGTTGGCTGATTTTTTTTTTTACTACAGTAATGGCTTTCTTGTTTTCATTATGTGCTTTCCCATTCGTAAACCCACTGGTGTTTTGTAGGCGAGTTTTCATTATTTCTACAGCACTAGCTATATTGATTCACTCTTGCTAAGTTACAGAAACCTCTCTTGACAATTCGTCATGTAGCATATCTAATTTTATTTCACAGAATATTCTGTTCTTGATAAAAGATTCACCATTTATTCCTTTCTATTGTAAGTAAGCGTTCAAAAGAAGCGCGTAAGTTATTTTGAGTTTTCTGGTATTTTATTATCACATCCACCAAATAGTTTACTGAGAAATAACAAATAAATTGATAAAAACTGCAATATATTTAAATCACGGCGACACAATAATGATAATTTCAGGCACAGAATAATATCATGGTGGTATTATTGCCTTAACATTAAGACATTGTCATGCTGCAAAAACTGGTGCTCTGAGCAGATTATGATCCACCAAAAAAAAAAAAAAAAAACAGTAGATAGAGTATAATATTTTGGGAAATGTAGCAAGGAACTCAATGTTTAGCACATGAAACTGACTACCCAGTGTACTCTATAGTATCAGGACTAATGAAACAGAACCAAAACACAACATTTTAATATTCGCAAAGCTGATGCCCATTTATTGCAAGGTCAACAAAATGTTTTGGGGTTTAACGAAAACATTTTTTCTATAAACAAAGAACTTATAGTATTTGTACAAGTACTCTGAAGCAGTCACATAAAATGTGATGCTAATCTTTTCTACCATTTCATCTTTCCGATACGACACTCTACAAAGGGAGATGTATCACTATTTCTAAATTTGTTTAAAAAGTTCCATAAGTGATTTTACTCTTCATCTCTAAGCAGAAACTGTCTGACGTACAGAACAGCTGCTGCTATCAGACGAAAACATGTCACTTGTGTAATGTTTTTGCAGTCAGAAGGTAAACTTACTTCCATACCCCGCAGTTGTCAGCCATGATCTCTTTCTCTCTCTCTGGGTTTAACAGCAGGTGTTATTTGATAGTATATAAAATATGTACACTATATTTATGGTCCCAGTGATTGTTCAGCATTGTGTCCATCTTCTGCACAGTGTAGCAGGTTCAGTTCTCTCTGTAGTGGACACTGCTTTGCAATAGATACACGCTCTAGAGACCTAAACCTTGTCACCACAATAAACAGAACATGCCCGAGGGATAGATTCCTGTCCCAGAGACTTCCCATACTCTGGAACAAACTACCTATCTTTATCAAACAAAGCTCCTCATTAGCACTCTTCAAGAAAAATCTTGATGACTGGATGGGAAATAGGAAATTCACCCCGGGGATCACCTCCGTGGCTCTGCTCGACAGGGGCAGAGGAAAATAATTTACTTGGGTGGCGAAAGCCAGGGTACCTTTTTGGCTAGGCTTATATAGGCCCTAGGGCCAATAGCCTAGTACCTACCTATGAACCTATAATAGAAAGTAGGACACTGATAATCTTTAAATCTTTTCCTACAAGATCAGAATCAGGTAATACATTAGCTTCCCTAGCCCACAAAAATAATAATTGTCAAAGAATATGCTGCAAATATTATATTACAGTATATTCAGATCATTTTATAATTATCAATGACTGCATTACAAATTTTACATGAAAATACTATATTCAAAAAGTATCTTAAGTTACATTTATGATATAGATATAGGCATACTCTGATGCTTATTTCTGAATGATCCTTAAGAAACAGGAAATATGGCAAAAAGAGAATGTGGGGGGGGGAGAGGGAGTAAGAGTAACTAAAAAAAATAAGGTACACTGAATAATTAGCTTTACAGAAGGGACTGTATCATATCCAGTAAATTAAATAATTAGTAACTAAAGCCTAGACACCATGTCCTACATCAAGTGACTAAAAGCCCTGTCACTGTACTCAGTATCCTACAGATGTGTCTGGCATACAAGGCATCGTCCAGCCCAATACAGATGGATTTACTGCACATCAGCAAGTCAAATGGCATCAGAAATACTCAGTCAAGGGATCAAAACCTCTTTTTCAACATCAACAGAGAGGTTTGAACTGACAGGTATAGTTTGCAGAGGATACCACTGCTGTGGAACATACATTCCTATCCACATAAAATAAAGTTCATCCGCCTCCATTTTCAAGCACAACTTAAATCTATAGATGGGGAACAGAAAATTTACAATAGATCTACCCCCTGCACTACTAGTGGACAGAGGCAGCTCCAAAATGCTTTCTCCCATGCATGAATCCCCTCAAATTATTTATGGTATGAACCCAGTTGTTCTTATTAGGGGTAATATATAATTATTGACATGGGATGGGTAAGGCCAATCACTAACCAAATGGTATAGGCTATTTGAGTGCATAAAAGGAAACTGGATAGGTTTAAAATGGCCCACAAGGGTAGATAGGTTAGTACTTACCTATGAAGCTATATTTATACTCCAAATGGGAGTAATTTCATCTGCTGATATAAAAGCTCTGATAAATAGGAATGCCTAGCAAAAAAATCTGGAGATCTAATTTGCATATAAATTTGAATATCAACGAGTATATAACAATCCCTGCCTCCATAAGCAATATGGAATACTATGAAGAAACACATGTTTAAAAAACAGGGAGTGACAAAATGAAGGAAAATATAACCACATTATCAGAGACAGTGTAAAATCATTAGACTTTAATTAACTGTATCACACAGTTCTACCACACAAGGTCATTTATTTTTGCTTTAGAAAAGCGGGGTTGCACGATGTGTCACTCATTCGTCTCTAACACATATGACAAGAAGGCTTGGGATTTCTTTTAGATGCTTTAATACATACAAACATCAGGATGGATAGCAGCATCATTAAATACGAACAAACTAGCTAACAAACACAGCTTACATACATACATGCTTGCATCTCAACAGCTAACTACAAAATGGCAGTCTGACTCGCACATGCTCAGCAGTTATACACTTGTGCAAGCCCTTGGATAGCTTCATAAAGGTACATACAAGCATATTGATTTTCAAGATGTATGTCCTCTTTCTTTAAATTATTGTTGCCGCTAGTATGTTGGTTATGTGGTGTGGTTTTCTGTGTTCTAGACAGCTTCAAAAATCACATAATGAGGTGAATTCAGAAAATTGTGTGAAACAGTAAATCAAGCCTGAAAATAGGGACATACCTCCAAAAAAAGGATGTCCTCCAAAATCTGGTCACTTGAGAGATCTGCACTGGATTAAGGAACTACTGAGTTTTCAAAAACCAGCGGACGACATAACCCATGCCAGCATAAGTTACAGCTGTGTGATCAACAACAAACAAATCAAAGTTGTGGGTATAATCCACCTAGACTCTAATATTGTACACAAAATGTTTTATCAATTAAATTATCCATGCTTTGTGTTTCATTGTGAAAAACACATGGGCAACCAGATTTTGAGATTAGTCGTATACAGTTCACTTTGAGGAAAGAAAAAGAAGGGTGCATAGAGTGACTTTATTTCTTTACAATTTATCACTTTTACTCAGTAAATTCTGAAAAAAATACTGTTTTCAAAATATTTTACACAAATTTGTGCAATTTGACCCGAAAAATAACTCTCCCTCTGAAGTGTATCTTTTTGCTGCATATAATATATTTCTTATCTTTATACATACTGCCCAGAACTAATAATTCAGTGCACCTGTTTTTTTTTTAAATCATTCCTCCTGTGCCCATTTATCTCTTTCTTAAAAATTGCAGTCACTCTTTTTATTTTTGCCTTTAATCTACTATACTTCACTTTTTTCCATCTTTTTAAACAAGATTTATCAGTGTTTTTCTGGATTTTGATCTTTGCTATTTTGATTGCATTTTAACTATAACAGAAGTATGGCTATATGCAGGAGGTTGCAGAGGTCTTAGGAAAAAAACAATGACCTTTTTCATCTCCTAAAATCGTAATGAAACACAGCATGTATAAAAATATGATAAATAATAGAAATAAAGTGGTACAAAATTAATAGAAATATTGCAGTTAATATTCATTACAGAGTGCCATTCCTGGGAAACAAGATTGTTATTCTTTTTATGAACATAAGTGCAGAAATCAGAGAAATCTGAACACAAAAATATAAAACTCTTATTGTCCTTGTCCACTTCAATAAACACAGAACACCGAATGACATTCAACAACCTTTATTAAAATTCCATAAATATGATTGTTAACCAATAGTTATAAATTTCAACCAAGAACATGACACCAGTGATAATAACATCCGTGAAAGGAAACATAAAATAACCATAAGGGCAGCGTAACCGCTCACCCTTGATAAGCAGTGTTCCCGATTTGCTCACTTATCTTTGCACTAACAAGGCAACGTTCCCCCGCTCACCTTCAATTTATTGAATTACACCACCATCCATATAAGCAGCTCAATTTGCTTATTAACTTGTCCACCAGAGCAACCACTCACTTTCCTTCCAAACACTGAATTGCACATCCATCACCAGAGGGGGAACAGAAGAGGGCAAGCCTGCCCCTCTTCTCCACCCACTAGCCTGACCAGGCTATTCCCCTTCATTTCACAAAAGCTCCATCCTAAGGCCAAACATCATTCGGTGTACCCTTATTCTAAGCTCCAGCTAAATTATTAAGACCATCCCTCATCTGCAAAGAACCACAACAAACCGTGCCTTTCTTAAGCATCCCTCATAGACATGGTACCCAAATCATGAACTATCCCTTAAAACACCCGCATACCTGTAATACCCTAAAACCCCACTATCCCAAACAAGTGTAAATTCAACTCTGCCTCAGTGAACCCGAATAAAGTGAAATATGTGCCACACCATAACACCACTGTGACAAAATTCATTACCTTGCACCTCAGTTTCCTTCAAGGTTTGCTCATTCTAACTGCCCTCTACAACCTCATTGCACACCACTCTGATGACCAAAACATCTCCTGTGATCAATGTATTCAAAACAGCAGGAACAGCCACCACGACAAAACCATCACCTTCCAACTCCACATCCTTCCAGCCCCGACTGCTTACATCTGTAAAAGAAAGAACACTGTAAATTCATGATACTCACCCAACAAATGTTCTTAAGACATGAAGACATATCAAAGTGCCCTTTCCCTCAAACTCTGACCCATCTCCCTTACCTCAGCCCAACTCCACCTTACCTGCATAAAATCCTTTCACAGCCAAAACAAGAACATACAACAAGAGCAATTCCACAATAAGCACCAAAAGTAAAATGATATTCACTGAAGATGTTGCAAGTAACCACTGTACAAAGATAAGTTAAATATAACTATACCTTACCTGTGTCCCCTACTTATTTCCATATGAAACAATCTAATAATCTGCTGAACATGTATGTTACCAACACCACAAAAATATCCACACAGATCCCCACAAAATGTGGTAAGGTCTGTTTAGCTCACAATTGCCATATGTAGTAGAAGAAAACAAATTTTACGTACTCTCTTGCAATTTAATTTACCAATGCAGACTATATGCCAGCCATTTGTAAACAATAACCCCCATTCCCCCAACTAAACTGAACATGCAAAATATCCGCTTAGCAGCAGCCCTCCGAACCACGAAGGAGCCCATCTTCCATAAACAGAATACATATAACCCTAAATAACTCCCTAAAACCCCAAATCTGCCTGTCCTCCCATTTCCACTGCCTCTATTCCTACAATCCCACCCCAGTGGTCCAAAATAATGGTTAACAGTACTAAAGTCACACAGTAGACTACCACCAAGGACCACTTCCTTAACAATTAAATCTGCTTTGCCATCAAAGGCAACCAGCCAACACTAAACAATTAAGATCCTACCATCAAATTCTCTTCCTGCCAGCCTGCAATCTGAAAATTTGCCACAAAGCCTCAAAATTCTCCACTGAACCCATCGTCCAATCCTATACCCAAAAAACATAAAACCCCGCTCCCATGCCCCCAAAGATACCCCAAACTCATGTTACCATAATTCCACCCTTTATAGCCACCCCACCTCCCCTTGAACATCGGCAGCCTACTTCACCCTGCCTCTAACTTAACTGGTCACCTTTCAGCACCCTGCTACAAATCTGACCTGTCAAGTTAAATACTTACTGAACTAGGCTTAGCAACCATCACCTCTCAAGAACGCATATGCAATCCACCAACTGATGATCCTCTGCGCTTCCCATCTGCACACAACACTATATCCTGGTCATCTTGAATGTATTAATTGCCAGTAGCAAGTTCACACCAAAATGTCAACTGACAAGCTACAAACATTCATAACCCCTCCTTGTCTCTAGCTTACTCCAACCGTGCTGACTGTCAAAGCATCAAAGTCCCCAGCTGAACCCATCATCCAATCCTATACTCAAAGAACATGAAACCCTACTCCCCTGCCCCCAAAACCTGCCCCAAACACTCATTACAATAATGCCATCCTTTATAACCACCTCAACTCCCCTTGAACACGGCCAAATCTGCTTCACCCTGTGTATAAATTAACTTGAGTCACATCTCAGAAACCTGCCCTAATTCTGACATGAACTTACCGAAGTAGGCTTAGCAAACATCACCTCTCAAGAGCACTTACACAGTCCACCAACTGATGGTCCTTGGTGCTTCTCATCTGCAAAATAAAAGACCAAACAAGTGCTGTACACATTAACCCCTTAACAGTAAACGATGCTAGGTGCTGTCTTGTTCATGAATTTCACGTCTTTTATCCTGACTCCCCCAAAATGTTGCTGTAACTAGTTCCCGAGCCATACTATTCATTTAAACCGAGAAAACTGGATAAAGTCACACACAAAAGTAGGACAAATAGCCTGCCAGGGATAACTTTCCACTATTGCTCCTAAAACCTAAAAGTTTGGACTTGCGACAACATGACTTCCTTGACTGGTATGAAGTCACTAATTAACCAAACTCCATGTTATGGAATGTACCCATAATGAGGAAATGGGAAATGCAGGAATTAATGTACATCTTCCATTTTGTGACTTCTAATAATTACATAGCTTCACAGCATATGAAAATATGCATTAGCAACTACATCAAACCATGCATCTCAAGTGTATCTCATTATGAGAAACATACCTCATTTGGAGTCTTAAAAGTTAATGTCCCTTGAAGTTCCACAAAGTTGGGTTTTGTAACACATCCAGAGTTAGGAACTTCTTAAACGAAATCCATGGAAAAAGAAATAACTCATATTAATTCATTAAAAAGATCTTCCTGGTAAGTAAACCCACTTATTTAACCACCCCATGACCTATCTAGCTGAAGTTGTTAGTAAACCATTAGCATGTGTTTCACATTTTGCCCATTTGTTCCACATTATGAGGGCTAGTGTACCGAAAGCCTACAAAAACCACCCAGTGCCTCCAATGAAGTGATTGTATATGTCCAAGCATAATCTCCATTTAAGAAACCTTGTTGATGGAAGCTTCCAACGACAAAGCCTTTTAGGCCCGGTCACCCCCTCCATTCCAATTTTATAACTGGTTGGTTAATCTCAGTAGGAGAAAAAAAATAAATTATTTATTTAATTTGACATTTGTTTATCGGGGTGGTCTGACTGGATCTACAGAACCCATTTCCAGCAGAGGCCTGGGGAAAAAGCTCCACACACAGCACAATATAATACAGTATAATCCAATCCAATACATATTACACTAGAAATACTATACAAAATAAATTGAAAAAACAAACTACGTTACAAGATGTAGTAATATATTACTACACATCTCTAAAATTCTATAGAGTCAAAACATTACACTCACTCATTTATGAAAAGATTAAGCAACCATACCTACAGCATATAACCTGAGATACAAACATTGTATGCATAACACAAATTATCCATTAAAGATAATGATACCCAGTTAATAAACTAAACAATATATGTATGGTAAACATAAGCTGTAAATGCAAATACCATCACTTGTCTATATATCCGCAAAAAAAGGATAAGCTTTATAGTCAAATATTGTCTAAACATCACTTCTTTCACCATGACAATCGTCTTAAGTATTACCAAGTACTGTCACACCTTAGAACTATACAGCTTCAACGAACCACATGGAGTGTGGAGTTCAGCTCTATTTTATATGTAGTGGCCCTGGGATTAGCCTACAATGAAACAATTCATTATTTAGAGACTTCAATCCTCAGATCCCTGCAACAATTTGCTAGAAGACCTCCCACTTATGTGGAACAAAATGCCTGTTTAAGCCTGGATAGTCAAATGCCATAAATGCATCACCTTTTAACCTCTCATAACCAAAAAATTGTACAAAGCCATGAAATAATGATAGAATATCAGTTACAACTGCCTTCTGCAAGTGAACTGCCAATCCCAAACTGTACAACCCAAACACCAACGAAAACAGAGAACTTCATTTTTTTTTTTTTTAATTATTATATAGTCTATATGCTCACCCATAGTCCTATCCATCTAAAGAATAGCCATAATTTAAATCGGCAATGTTTGTAGTCATCTTGCGTCAGCCTGTCAACTGAACCACATCACTGCTGCTCTTAACCATGCCAACACAAGAGGCTCCGTATTAGGGAGCTTCCTCTGAAAAATGTGCCAGCTGAAACTAAACTGAAGGCTGGCATCCAAGGACCCCAGCGACCCATCGGAAAATGACACCACACCCCACAGCAGCCAACAACTGTGATGTTGAGAGACATAACAGCCACAATCCACCGACCGACAGTGCCCATGAGATTCCACAGAGTTGCTGCAAAGTCCGAAGCCCACATGAGTTTGCACATCAACCAACCTGTTCACCAAGCAAGGCCCGCTAACAATGAGGTGAATGGAGGACACCCAGCTAAAACTAAACTGTTGAGAGAGATGCCTGGTCTGCCCCATCACCTTTATACATGCAGTCTCCATTATTTTTTTATTTATTTATTTTTTTACAGGCACCTATGCTACACTGCGCATGCTGTGGCAAACTCTTCCCCACACAGAACTCGCAGCCCGTGAAACAGCCATCTCTTTATGCTTTTCTGTTCCTTTCATCTGTCAACTATTTCTCCAACTTTTCCCATTAACCTGTAAAGGTGTAGAAACTATATACACAGAAGAACACTGTAAATAAAAGTGAGATTCTTTTACAATTTGCAAACACAAGGTTATGTAACCCTTATAGTTTACTGTTCTGTGTTTACTTGTTTATGTGAATCGCCTAGCCTATGTAACTGGCCCCATCTGAAGATGTTCCAGGACAAAATGGTCTGTTCCAAACCTCATTTGCTAAAGAATGGAAAAGGAAATACCTGATTTTTTTTTGAATAAATGTATTCACCATTTCACCAAATAACCCCAGAAGTGATTATAAGTAAGAAGTACTATGACAGTAATGGTGGTGTGACCTACCTGACACACAAAACACTTGTTTTTGACAAATGTGCATTCATCATCTTGTGACTGTTATTTATTAGATTTGACAAAAAATATTTATAGTTTGTTAGAAGGTCTGGGGAGCAAACCAACATATTCACAAACACAGTGACAGTTCATATACCTGTATTGTGCTAGTGATATGGCAATGAATTCCATACAGATGTGCATAGCACACATTTATGTAATATGCACACCAGAGTGTTGTGAGGGTACACAGATGGCTTGTTATCTGGCCATTGTAGTTATGTTTATACAATGCACTGTCATTGTCGAGAGTCTTAAATGTGGATTGTTTCATTTTGTCTGACAGAGATTGCCTGTGACCTCTGTGTAAGATGATCATGGTCAGGCTACAAAAAATGTATTTTCAGAGACATGTACATGTTTTTATTCATTTCTCAGAAGCTTTAATACAGCTAGCATTCACATCTTTATAGTATAGTTTTCCAACAACATATATAGCTCAATGAATAGAAATTGAAACTAAAACCCTCCAACTTCAGGCACTGGATTGCAAAAGTGTATCTGTCTAACTTTCCTTATCTGATGATCAGCTCTGTTTCCTAAAGGTGTAGATCTGTCAGTAACATTAGAAATACACACTACCTCTTTGTAATGGTACATTAGAACATGCATAGTCCTTGGCTGTGTACTATGTACACCAGTGTTACAGGGAACATTGCCAACATTGCCAACATACATGCTTGCATGCTAAAGGCTGACACAAAAATCCTTGTGGCTCTTTATTCATACATGCAGTACATGATTGATTTAAGCAATAACCCAAGCCTGGGTATGGGTAAAGCTGGATTTACCCACTGTTGGTGTGGTTTGGTCACAAGGGCGAAGGCCGAGTGGCCAAACAAAGACAACCGTAGGTAAATCCAGCATTACCCACACCCAGAAGTGGGTTATTGCTATTATACAATGACATTATTTAAGAAAAAAATACTTTTCTTAAATAATGGCATTGTATAATGCCTCCTTGCTGCCCTTCTGCAGCTGTCCAGTATTCTGTGGCAGTTCTGATGTACTGCGCATGCATATGGTTACGCAGTACATCAGAGCTGTGTGTGGAAGCAACGGAGAAAGGAAGACCTCCGTTGCTTTTTTTAAGATATCTCGCTATGTTAAACTCATTTAACATAGCAAGATAACAGCAATGGAGTTCTTCTGTTCTCCATTGCTGTCCAACAACAAAAAAAAAAGACTTATACTAATGGAAAAAGACCGGACGACCTGTCCTTTTTCCATTAGTATAAGTCTGATTTACAACGTGCACGCTGACCAATCAGCGTGCACATTTTGGAATATTAATGGCGGGGTTGTTGTATAATCACATATTATTACAATGAGGTGATTGCTGTATGAGCACCCTTTGACTGGAGTGTCACAGCAACAGTTCTGTGGTTGAGGTCATGTGTGTTTGTTGTAGCAGCTTTACTTGCATTACAAGGGACTGTGAACTGATATATATTTTTTCTGCTGTGCAAAAGTCAGTCTCATTTTTTAACACATGTACTGATGTGGTTGGTAAGCTCTGTATGCTGAGTAACACAGCAGCAGGAAGAGGGTGGGTCTTTGCATAAAAACAGGCAGGTCTAGAATAGACAGATGAGGGAGTTTCTGCTAACCAAATATGAATGTCAGTAGTCAACCAATATTACACAGTCGCAGTTCTTGGTATAGTCACCCTAATTTTCATTTTACATTCTGCATATTTAGATGTATACATATGAAAATGTAAACACTGGACTTCAGGAAGCAAGCACATTTCATACAGACATTAAAGGCATAAGATGAGATAACACTATATATTATGTTTAGTCCAAGGTGATAAGTCTTGCTTGTCTTGATTGACAACAAGACCTCCTCACACATCCTAAGTACTTCTTTCATGCATTTTCACACCTTGTTTTAAACAGAACAGTAAGGCTGCCCAAGAGTGTATAGTAATAACTGAATTAAGCCAGGAGTCTTGGTCCTCTGAGATGCGTTTTCGATATTTTTCCAAACTTTTGACCCAGTGATGGCCTGAACAAAAAATTTGGATAAGGAAATAAATTTAGTCTTATTTCCTTTTAATTAAGAAATAAGCTGCATCCAAGGTTAAATGTTCAGAGCTAACACAAAACAATATTTCAAAATAAAACGGGAAGAAAAATGCTTGTAAAGATTCATAGATCATACAAGGAAAGAGTCTCTGCCTCCCTAATGTACTTCCTCCGCAAAATAACTAACTAACTAACTAACTAACTAACTAACTAACTAACTAACTAACTAACTAACTAACTAACTAACTAACTAACTAACAGCAACTTATTATGCACCCATCTGTTGCTTAAATAGGATTAAAGCAAAAGAACAAATGGTCATAATTGTGTGGATGAAGTTATTGCTGTTTTATATATATATATATATATATATATATATATATATATATATATATATATCTATAGTATGTCTCCTCACCCCTATCCCCAAAAGACAGCTATCTTTTGTGTACTCATCCCATGTCAGACTGGGATAAAAAGAGAACAAACAAGATGTCACAGTAACATATTTCATCTTTATGCTGTCATATATATATATATATATATATATATATATATATATATATATATATATATATATATACAGCATGCCTCCTTACCCTTATCCCCAAAAAAATAGTCACTTGTATGCATGCTTGATTTTAAAGTGAAAAGTTGCTGCTAGGTAGTACACTGCCTCCAGAAAAGCTCGGGTGACCTGTGCAAACTCCTGAGATCTAATTGGGAGGAAAGGTAATGAATTAAAGACCACACTGTCTCCAACCCCCTATGTAAGTTGTAGCAACCTTCTGTGCACAACCATGAGTAGGGCCAGTTTTAAACTAGGTGAGGCCAAGGGCAAAGGTTTAAAGATGGGTAGATGGGGCCCCAGTACTAAGCCAGTGTCAATATCCCCTTGTACATATGGAAGTGTGGGGATTCTCAGAACCAAGAAGGTCTGAAGGTGTAGATGCACTTTCTTACTTATTCTTTGAAAGATAATTACTTATTTTTTTGTTTACTATTATCTAAAAGAATGCACACACATGCACACACATATAAAATACACATCTCATTTACAATCACTGATATACATCTCTTACATCTGCTTGAGATCAAATTAATTAATAAATACATCTACTTCTGATCAAATGAATTGATAAATCAACAGTGGCTCAGAAATACCTTTCAGCTAACTGCTGTCAGACCTATGCAGTGCAACCCATTGCAGTCCCCCTGCACTCTCAGCTTCTTATCTTAACAATCAGGGACAAAGACTCAAAATCAGTGACAGATTTTAAATATTGATCTTATATACTTAGAAATTTGCTAGAATACAGGTTTGCATTAGCAAGCATTTTTTGAAAGATGCAAAGTCTGAATTCCACATGTCCACAATAATTTGCCAGAAAACCTTAAGATTTATGAGCAGCAAAAAAAAAAATATCATTAGGCAAGATCAGGTTGAGAGCAGTGTCATTTACACACACACACACACACACACACACACACACACACACACACACACACACACACACACACACACACACACACACACACACAAAAACAGATGTGATCACCAAACACAGCCACGTGTATGACTGTGTGCACCTCACATAGCTGCTTGTAATCAGCTTGGTGAATAACTACATAAACAATGGCTCAGAAATTTATTTCAGCTCAATGATGTCAGAAGCATACAGTTCATAGGTTCATAGGTTCATAGGTTAATAGGTTGGTACTAGGCTATCGTCCCTAAGGCCTATGCAAGCCTAGCCATAACAATTCCCTGGAAATTTTTTCCCACAATATTTACTTCTCTGGGCCCCTGTCTAGCAGGGCGACTGACATGATCCCCGGGGTGAATTTCCTATCTCCCATCCAATCATCAAGGTTCCTTTTGAAGAGGGCCAATGGGGTGCTCTGCTTGACATGTATGGGCAGTCTATTCCAGAGTATGGGGAGTCTCTGGTTCAGGAACCTATCCCTCCAGCATGTTTTGTTCATTGTGATGATAAGGTTTAGATCCCTTGAGTGTGTGGCTCTGAGGGATTGGGATTTCTTTAAGTGGAGCATGTCCAACAGCTCAGGGTTTGACATGGCCTTGTATGTTAAGCAGAGATCACCTCTGAGTAGACGATATGCCACAGAGTATAGTTGGAGTTTTTTTAGACGGTCAGCATATGGCATCTGCTTTAGGTCTGTGATTCTTTTAGTGAGGTATTTCTGTGGCCTTTCCAGCTGTTGCAGATGTCTTGTGAGGTTCATACCAAATGGGGCATTATACTCTATAATGGGTCTAATGAGGGATGAGTACAGTGGGACAATGACCTCCTTTTTTCTGGATGAAAAGCCCTTAGTGATGAGGTGTGCCACGTAGAAGGATTTCCTGACTGTTGTGGCAATGTAGTTATCAAAAGTGAGACCACTGTCCACTTGTGTCCCTAAGTCTCTCATCACACTTTCGATGTTTAGTGTCCTGCCACCTATGTGGTAGTTCATGGGTACATGTTTTTTTCCAAAGGGGATAACTATACATTTCTTGGCATTAAGCTTGAGCCCATGGATCTGGCACCAGGCATCTGTTTCTGTAAGGCTCTTTTGTAGAATATCCACATCATTTGGGGATTCAATAATGGTTCCCAGTTTGCAGTCATCTGCAAACTTTGTTAGCCAGAGTCCCTTAGTGTTGGCCTGCACTTCAGAGAAGTAGATGCCAAACAAGAGTGGTCCCAGGACTGAACCCTGAGGTACTCCACTTGTCACTTGTCTGGAGCTGGATACCGATCTGTCCTCTCAACTTCTTGGTTCAAGAGTTAGGGACAAAATAAAAAACAATTAGGGACAAAGACCCAAAGATAAGTGCAGTCTTTAAATATTGCACTTAGAAAGCTTCTGCAATAACAGGTTTGGTATGCATTTGCTGAAGAATATGAAGGGTGAAACTCAAGTGTCTGTCATCATTTATAGACAATAGCACTTAATACCTTGTCAAAAAAGAACCATATAATTTATACAGAAAAAATCAAGGACATCCTGCAAAATCAGGGGCAGTTGAGAGATATTCATTAAAAGGAAAAAATTGAGTTGCTTTTTTTTTCGTTAAGAGTAGCTGAAGTCTCTTATCCAAACCCTCCTTACCATTGCTCATTAGACTTCTTCTATTAGTTCAACAAATCCTTCTACATCAGCAGAGATAGCTGCAAAAACAAGGCTGAACTTCAGGAACTGCATTATTACATATTTTACCATGTAGTTTGCACCTCCTGACCTACACTTTGAAGTGTGGCAGCTGAACATGATTGGAGGGAACTGATCTTCACAGTCCTGTCACAATTTAGGAGCCACCCTGATAAGCTAAATAAAACATAGAAGGTTTTTAGATGGGAAATTTAAAAACTGACTGTACTGCCAAAAGCAGTGTCATCGAGAGGTAGCTGCTGATGGGGATATTTTAGCCCACCTAGTTCCTTTAGTAAATCTGCTTTTGTAAAACAACTGCCATATGTTATATGTATTAGGGAACCATCCTATACACAGTTGTTATAGTGCATCTGAATTATATATCATCCCATAGGAGTCATTTGCCATTAATGGAGCATTTTGACTACAATGAGATAAGACTTAACCCATTTTGCAGCTGTCTATATGAATTAAAGAGTGATGTAGTACATCACTCTAATGTTCATGAACTGTGTCCCCAAACTCACCAAAACAGAACACATCTCAAAGGAATAAATAGAATAAATAGTGCACAAAAATATGTAATAGTCTGGGCCACATCTATATTATGACCTTAAGATACGCAGGCATTGTGAATATACATTAGACAGAGTGTACGGGTGCTGGGATATAAATAATAATGTATAGTCTGTGAAAAAGCAGGACGTTGTTATCTCTCTCTGGCTGGCTACATAGCTCATAATGTCCTATTAGAAATACTACATTTTAGCTTGGGAGTCTCTGTATGTGCAAGCTTACAGAGGTATATCAAGCATTTCATAGAAAGGTAATGAAAATGGGCAGGCCTGCATTAAAGATTATAGAAAGTGAAGGATGAGGTGCCCTCAGTGTGTGTACCCCTGCAGTGGTGATAGCTGATGGCTTTGAGGGTGAGGGATAGAGAAGTAAACTTTTATGTAACTCAACAGAAACAATAGACCAAAAAACAGATGGCAACTTCTACATAAAGAAATACTGTTTCTAACTGCATCATTTATGACATGCAGCCTTTTTTTGCCAATCAGGGCAGCAGCTCAGTAAGTATATCAGACAGCTGACAATCAGCTTTGTTGGCTTTGTTATAAACAATATGCTTTCCCATTCTTCCTGCAAAAAGCAGGAACAATGACAAACAGCTCGTTCACAGAAATCATAGTTTGGTTGCAGGAGTTCTAATCATATAAATGGGTGCTGTCAAAGTGAATATGCATGAGATTGTAGGAGACTGAAGGAATCCAATGTAGGATAAATTATGCATATGTGTGTGCGTGTGTGTGTGTGTGTGTGTGTGTGTGTGTGTGTGTGTGTGTGTGTGTGAGTGTGTGTGTGTGGGGGTGTGGGGGTGTGGTGTGTGTGGATATATGTGTGTGTTGGCAGATACAGGACATAGGATTAATATTTTTTGTACCAGTGATGAGAAAGGACTTGTCCAGATCCATAATGTGAGAAAATGGATTGCTCAAGACTAAAGTTTGCCATTGTCGTATGTCATGCAGTGGTGTGTATGGCACTCATTCTTTTAAACTTATTAAAAAAGAATGTGCCTATTTCATTATCATATGACTAACATGCTTTGTTTTGAAGATGGTTGCAAATACTTAATTCCTATTTAATTAGCTTTATTTTACATTCAAATGCATGCCCTGACACAGTTCTGTACCCACCAGGAAGAAGTACAGAACTAACTTTAAAAACAAGCCACCCTGGTGGAATCACACAATCAATCAGATGTATAACAGGAGGAAGGAAATCATGGGAAAAATTAGGAGGTGCACCACCCATCAGGATAAAAGCACTCTCATTAAACTAAACAAACAACTCAGAGGACAAATAAAGTCTACCAAAGCCAAATTTGAGGTAAGTTTGGCCTTCCAGGCCAAAAACAACCACAAAGCATTCTTTAGTTATGTCTGCAACCTCAAAGGCAATTCACAATTGTTTGCAGAGCTCATTGTAAATAGAGCCACCTATACTGAGCCAGAAGATATAGCAAACCTCCAGGCTGATAAATTCAACTCTAACTTTACTCATCTCTCCCCCTCAAGCTTCCCTCAGAAAATATCATCAAATATAACTCAATCTACTATCACTAGGGAACAGGTCCTTAATGCTGTCTCTAAGACCAAGAACACTGCATCGATGGGCCCAGACAATATCCTAGGATGCCTTCAAAATAGCATGAAACATGACCTATCATGGTCTCTGGACTGTAGCCTCCAGACAAGCTTCGTGCCTCATGAATAGAGAAAGGCAACAGTCATCCCTCTGCACAAAGGTGGACCATATACAGACCCTGGAAACTACAGACCCATAAGTCTCACTAGTCTTATATGTAAAGCCATGGAAAGAATTATCATGTAGATGATCAACGGAGATACAGTAAACCTTTGGACACTGGCCCCAACCCAGTTTGGTTTCATAAAGGGCAGATCATGCCTACTCAACCTGGTGGACTTCTTTGAGAAGGTCACTAAAGCAACGGATGAGGGCAAAATCGTTCACACTGCCTACCTTGACCTGGCCAAGGCATTTGACACAATGCCCCACTCAGGCATTGTTGACATACTTAAAAGGTTAGGTACAAACCCATATGTCACCCAGTGGATAGCCAACTGGTTCACAGACAGGATCCAGGAAGTTAGACTTGGGGAGTCCATCTCTACAAAGAGGCCATTCACAAGTGGAGTCCCTCAGGGATCAGTCCTTGGATAGCTTCTTTTTGGCATTTACTTCTCAGAAGTCGTGGCCAATGTCAGTGGACTCTGGCTGACTACATTTGCAGATGATTGCAAATTAGGAGCTGTCATTGAATCTCACACTGACATAAATGTTCACCAGGAGGGGCTGGCACAGGCAAACAACTGGTTTTAGAGTTATGGACTAAAACTAAATGCCAATAAATCCATAAGAGTATTATTTGGGAAGTCATCCATCCCTGGTAACTATCATATTGACAACACACCCCTTAGAGTTGACCCATTGGTTAGGTAAGTAGGGATACACATAGATAGTAATCTAGCCTTTAATCATCATGTGTCTACAGTGGTGAGGTGAGGAAATCATTCTATGTTGTGCAACTTATAAACAAATGTATGGTATCTAAGTCCAAGGAATTAATTGTTCCTCTGTATTTGGCATTCATCAGACCTATCATTGAGTACAATTCCCCCTTTGGTATGCACCTAACCAGGCATATCCAACAACTGGAATGTCCACAGAGGTTCCTCACTAAAAGAATACAAGACATAAGTAATATGTCCTATGCAGACCGCCTCAAGGCCTTATCACTGTATTCTGTCTCCTACAGGCTTTTGAGGGGAGATCTATTCCTGGCACAAGAGGGCATTGTCAGACCCCACTGTGATGGACCTCCTGCATATACACAAAACAAACATTACCAGAATGACCTATTCTAAAGATTTAAACCTTGCCTGTGATATAAATAGGACCTGCTAGGTATGCATCCCAGAGACTACCACATCTATGGAACAGGGTCCCCATCCCTGTGAAGCAGAGTTCCTCCCTAATACAATTCAAGGGCAACTCGGACAATTGGATGGGAAACCAGAAACTCATCCCTGGTTTGGCACCTATGTTTCAGATGCAAACAGGCAACCTGTAAATGGTTCATCTCCTAGGCCCATGCTTACACATATCAAGGGTATCAGAAGCCATCAGAGATTTGGGATGCATGACTAGGCTTAAAAAGGGCCTTGTGGTCATTAGTCTAGTAAATACCTATGAACCTATGAACCTATTATATCACTGAGTGTCCCTATTTGAGGAGGTTGAAATAATAATGAATGACTAACTACATTTCAGCTGACACTATCATTCTGCTTCCTTTCAGGTTACACGAAGGAGCATGTGTGATGCACCACACACGATAGTCTATATGCTGTGGGCTTTATCTCTTGTTTAACCTCCTACAGACATGGGTTCAACTGACTGAGAAACATGCAGGGCTTGTGCTTGCATGTCTACTGTACTTTCAGTTAAATACAGACTTCTGTGAAGGGAAGACTTTGGGAGGGGTGTGGGTACTACTGAAAAAAAAAACAGAAGTAATATAAATGAGCTATAAATGAGCTACTCTGTTCAGACAGCTAAGACAATGCAAAAGCATATCTTACACTTGTGCAGTGTGAGCTGATGCATGAGACTGCATAGCGCTCTCAGGTTAGGTACTCTCAGGTGTGTGCTAAACATGAGCGATATTATACTTTTGTGCTCAAAGTGCTTTAAACATTTTGTACATATGTTGGAAATTGAAGTGCTTTTGTTTTTTTCTTATCATCAAACAAATAAAAATAAATGTTCTTTAAAATGATTGTGTGTCTCCTTGATAGCTCTTTCAAAAGGAAATGAACGTTGGATCCCATTTACTTTATTTGTAATATAATTCATACTAGGCATTACAATACTGCAAATGGATAACTACCAAGCAACCACTTTCAGAGTATTGCAAATCTCATACTTCATTCATATGAAAAAGTTGCCATAATGTTTTTCACTGATGATAGTTCTGATTGTGCATTTAGTGCCTGCAGAAATGTGTATTGAATTGTCTGCATCTATTCCCTCTCTGCTATACTGCCAGCATTTTCATCACAACAATGACCCAATTACAGACTTCTCTAACATGCAGTACCTTTTCCTTCAAGCAGAACAAATACAAACCTTCTTCTCAGTCTAATTTGCTGGAAAACAGGTGAGAGCACTAAATGGCATCTATGTGGCCTGGGGACAGCTTGTTACATTGAGGGAACTGACTAATGGACCATTCTGCAAAGGTGTTAGCGACAAGTGAAAATGTGACATATTTTCTAGGAGAGGCATATAAGGAACAAAACATTGCTGTCAAGTGCTGGCAGTTACAAGTAGTGATAGTCACAATAATTCCTTCTAGAATGGGGAACCTTTAGCAAATTGTTGGCAGGTATCAAAGGTCTCTGAACTCAGCAGAAAGTCATTGAATCTGGCAGGAAACATATGCTGAGTTACTGCAGTCAGCAAATTAATGTCTGCTGTACTGCTATGCTTTATACATATAATTTTTGTTGACTGCTACAGATAATATTCAGTTTAGTAGCTCAAAATGTAAACAGTAGTCATTTTAAATATGCAGGTAAGAATTCTAGCCATCATGACAAAGATAAGCAGATCATCCCCACTGTAAAGTGACTGCATGTAGCAAGTAATTTAGGAAGCGAGAGAAAGCTTATCACATTAAATTTGTAAAATGTGTTCAGACAGATGGCATTAAGCAAAGCTTCTGGTTAAAGTTTAAAAATCAGAATCTGTTAGATGCTTAGAGCATGATTCAAAAATCAGGATATATATTAGACAATACAGAGCACAGCCACCAGGAAAGATAAATGCAAGCTCAGTTTTTTTTTTTTTTTTTACATTATGTTTTTATTGTAATGCACATTTTATACATTGAACAGTTTTCATAGAATGGATATGGGAGGGCAGAAACCCATCTAGGAACTGAGTAGACATAGCTAATCTTGTCAGATAATAAGTTTTAAGATCATTTTAAGCTATTTACTGTCTCCTTCTTTAAGAAGTTTTAAGAGAAACATATTTCAGATAGATTGTGAGATTCTCCCCCACTCTTTATTCTTCATTAGTATATAGCTCATGAGCACAAATAATGGTTATTTGTGTAATAATCAGGTAGATGGGCTGAGACAAAAATATTTATAGCCATGACCAGGGACAATCACAAAGAGTTGGATTTTAAACTGATTTTCTCTAAAAACATGGTACTTCGAGCCCTTTATCCATGCCTGATTTACTAACAAGCCTCCTTGATTTGTAATGCTGAATAGGATAATTTGGAATCATGGATGCATATCCCTAGTTTTACAGTGTAGTATGTCTTCATTACACTGACATACCTTGAAAGCATATATTGGCATAACATGCCAACATATACTTAAAATGCAATGGTGTTGTCCACTAAACTCAATGGACTTTACTGGCGTAGAGAAGAGTTCCTGTTATATGCTGTCAGAATTGTTGCATGCATTACATTGGAAAAGGCCCATGTTCCTACACTCAGACTATTGACATATGGGGAAACTGCACAGAGGCATCTCAGAGTGAAATGTTAACCAGGCTAACAGGTGCAAGCATACATGCACAAGGATCTATGTGCCCTTGGTACACATGGGGTAGACTATAAATGCACTTTGCTAAACTGTGTACACTTGACATGCTCAGTATCACAGCAGACCACCTGTATGTTTATAGCTGTCCTGTTTGTATATTTGACAGTTTTCCCTGCCATGCCTGGATGCATTCAGAGACTGCAGGATGCTATTAGTTACTATCAGCCTATTTTTGACATTGCCTTGCATCAGTAGTGACTGGTGACTTCAAAGCAAAAGGGCAGCAGAAAACAACAGGAATGATCAGATTAACTGGAATTATGTACGGCTATGTTATGGCATGCCAGTGATTATTTACCTATCAAATAACAACTTTGGTCAACCACTTTCAGCCACAGACTAGCTTAGTATCCACTCATTCTAGCTAATTTATTGACTATATACACATCAGAAAGCTTGGTTTATGTGAAAATGAGCCCTATATAAAAGACTCTGTGGTGCCTGCCTCTGCTACCTATCAGTTTCTCACTGCACTGCTCTACAGTGATATCTCCTCCCAGATTCCACACATCTTGAGCTCCCGCATCATCAAGATGTACCACTTTTCTTGTTTCATACTTTGTCTTAATCTACAGATTTTTCTTCCATCCTTTCACACATCCTAACTGACCTTGACTGTGCTGTAATAACCATGGGGTTCTTGAAGCAAAGAGGTATATTTTACAAATTTTTCCCAACACTTTGATCATATGATTTAGTCTTAAACCATTAGGTTCTATATGCAGAGAGGTATATTTTACAGCTTTCTCCCCAACATTTTCCTCAACTGATGATGAAGTGGATCACTGCTACTAAATGGACAACACTGTCTTGCCAGTGTCTACTTCTACTTTTAATGTAGCATGCCCTCGGTTTACACAGGTGAATGGCAAGCTCTGTCCTGACCACTTCAGAAGCAGATCACTGCTACTAAACAGACAACACTGTCTTGCCAGTGTCTCCTCCTACTTTAAATGTATGTCTATTCATATAGTAGGTCCCTGCAACTTATTTGTATTTTAGAAGCTGACTGTGCATCACTGAGTCATTTCTGCCAACCCTTCCCTCTCTCCGACTCAGCCGGAGAGTCAATTATAGCCCCTAGTTTGCAGTCGCCTGTGAACTTGGTCAGCCATAGTCCTCCTGTGCTTGCCTGCTCCTCTGAGAAGTATATGCCGAACAGGAGGGGTCCTAGGACTGAGCCCTGGGGAAAGCCACTTATAACCGGTTTAGAGTCAGACCTAGCTCCCACAATGCTTACCATGTGGGTTCTGTCCATGAGCCATTTGACAACCCATCTCGTGACGTAGGGGTTTATGTTCAGGATGGTGAGCTTGTCTATAATACCTGACTGGGGAATGGTGTCAAAGGCCTTTGTGAGGTCTAGCTAAGCTGTGTGGACCACCTTTCCCTCATCTATAGCCTTGGTAACTGTCTCAAAGAAGTTCACCAGGTTTAGGAGGCATGATTTGCCCTTAACAAAGCCAAACTGGGTAGGGTCCAGTGTTTGGAGGTTTCCAATGTCTCTGTTAATGAGATCCATGATGATGCTCTCCATAGCTTTGCAGACCAAGCTAGTCAGGTTTATAGGGTGATAGTTCCTGGGGACCATTGTGGCGCCACCTTTGTGGAGTGGAATAACCGTTGCTGTGTGCCACTCTGTGGGCATGTAGCCTGTGGAGAGGCTGAGTTTGAACAGTGTGTTTAGGTGAGGGTTTAGTTCATCTTTGAGCTCGTGTGGGATGCAGCCTGGGACATCGTCCTGTCCCATTGATGCTATGTTTTTGGCTTTGGACAGGGCTGTTTTAACCTGAATGTCTGTGATTTCAGGGGCACTACATTCTTCTGGTATGGTTATGGGCCATTTTGGGGGTGAGAGGGGGGTGAAGTTTGCACTGAACCTGTCTGCTAGGATGTTGGCAATATCAGTCGTTTTAGTGTATTTTGTGCCATTCTGCACTAACTCTGAGCAGATCTGAGAATTGCCACTTAGATTCTTGACATAGCTAAAGAATGCCTTGTGGTTATCTTTGGAGTCCTTGGCAATTTTTCTTTCGAAGCTCGCCTTGGATGATTTTATGAGGGATCGTAGTTTACTGCTGATGCTGATCAGGGATGTCTTCCCTTCTTCAGATTTTGCTCTTTTCTGTATTACTTTCCTCCATCTGCTGTATAGCTTGTTTATGGCAGAGGTCCACCAGACTGGTTTCCTTTTCTTGGAGGAGTGAGTCTTGGTTTTGCTTGGGATAGCACGATCCATGCATTCATGTAGGTGCCCGTAGAGTGGAAAACATAGTCCAATACTTCAATAACAAATTTCTCACTATCCTCGACAATCTAGCCCCACTAAAAAAAAAAACTCAAGCTAAATCAAAACATCTCCCATGGCTAACAAAAGATGTTAAACTAAATATGAAACAAAGAAACAGGGTCCGATCACACTATCAAACAAATAAAAACCAAAACACTCTCCAAAAGTACCTCCATTTAAGAAATTTAGTCAAAAAACAAATCAGAAATGACAAAAAGTACTGCACTACTTTACAACAAAAATACCAAAATTACCCACAGATATTCTGGGGTGCTGTGAAATAAATCTTAAAACCTGGCCAAGCCTCCATCCCAAACCCTTCTCTAACTCCTACTCTAACACTACCAATTCCATAGTTGCTCAATTCAACCTACACTTTACAAGATCAATACTCTCACTGCTAAAAACTGATCCTAATACCTCCTTAACTGTCCCTACCATTTCTGATCCTTATCCCAAGCCATTCACTATTACACCCATTCAAACCAGCTATATAAATAAACTCCTCCACAAACTAAAACCCACATCTCTCACAACAGACCTTCTCCCCAATGAATTCCTTAAAATAGCTGCAGATGCCATCTCTTACCCAGTCTCCATATTAATCAACTGCTCTATCACAGAACAATATATCCCCAAACTTTGGAAAATCTCACATATCATCCCCTTGCACAAAGGTGGCCCATTCACAGACTGTTCAAACTATATGCCAATAACTATTCTCTCCTCTCTAGCCAAAATCCTCAAGAAGTGTGTACTTGCACAACTACTGACCTACCTCATAAACAATAATCTCCTGTCCAACTCCCAACACAGATTCAGGCCAAAACATAGCACTACAACCACCTTCTTAAGTTTCACAGACATGGTAAACCTCCATAGAAACATTGGCCAGCTTATATCATCTGTATTCCTAGACATGTCTAAGGCAGTGTCACATGAAATACGTCTTAACGAACTAGCCTCACTAAATCTCTCCCAACCAGCAATCTCATTGTGCTATTTGTCTGATTGCCAACAAGCTGTGAAGTGGCAAAATGAGATCTCATCCCTACTACCAGTCTCAGTTGGAGTCCCACAATAATCAATACTGGGCCCTCTCCTCCTTACAATTTTTATTAATAAACTCAATTCTGCCACCAACTTAGCTACCAGAGGACAGTATTCAGATGACTCCTCCCTCATCTGCACAGCCTCCTCCCACACTAAAACCTACACAAAACCCAAAAATAATTTTCAGATGTAGAGCAATGCCCTACCAAAAATCAAATAATACTTAACCCAACAAAACAAAATTAATAATATTCTGTAACAGTAAATCTAATGAACATCCCAGTCCCTTCACAATCTACTCCTCTAATAACACCAAAATTGTGCCAGTACTCCAGACCAAACTGCTAGGAATTACTATCAATAACTCACTAAAATATGCCAAACACATTGCTCTAGCTATAAAAAAGTTCATATCAAACTGGGTTCACTGTACAGAGCCAAACAATTCCTCACCCAAAACTCCAGATAGGCGATTGCCAGGTCACATCTACTACCAACTCTGCTATATGCCTGTCCTATCTTTACTAACCTTAGGAAATCAGACCTTAACAAATTAGAGGCCTGTTACAATAAAATAGCTAGATTTGCTACTAACCACTAAAACAGGTCACATCACTGCTTAGCACTCCAGGAACTCAGCTGGATAGAACTGCCAAATCTTTTTGCATCTCAACCAGCTTGTCATTACCCACTCCATTATTTATCAACCTGATAACTGTCCAGCCCTCAAAAAATTGGTTCACCCCCACCAAAAATAGGGCAATGAGATCATCCAGCAAACTACTGCTAAAAGTGGCTAAAGCCAACAATAGTTTCGGGGATTCCCTATACTCCAGGCAAAAATGATCTGGAACTTGATCCTCCAAGATATTCTCAGCACAACTGATCTTGATAAGTTCAAGCATCTCATCAAGGAACAACTGACTAAAAAGTGGCTCTGCTCCTGTACTACCCCAGAATGACACCGCAAACTTTCTAATACGCCGTTCTATATCCAGCAACTAAATCCTTAGTCTTACTTTCCAATGCCAGACTTCTCTTCTTAACACATTTCGTAAAACAACTATCTACCTTACTTATAAGTATGGAAATCTACTAATATTTTACTTAATCATCTTATCTATATATATATATCATCTTATCTATATATATATATCTCTTACTCAGTCAAATCCTCCCAATCACACCTTGGTGTAATTCAACTTTCTCTTTTGAATAAAACTTACACATGTTTATATTTAACTGCTATAACATTTATCTTAAAAAATCTTTTCACTTCTCTGCTAAATGAAAAAAAACACATTAATGTGTGGTCTAGTAGAATATAGGATAGTCTTCTTTGTTAGGGACTCTATAGATAATAATCCAATTTGTGCTATATATCTTTTGTTAGTATGTGTAATGCTAAGCTATTTTGTAGGTGTTTAATTACTATATGTTTTATTATGGTAACTGGTAATTATTGTTATCTTTTTTTGGAGCTTTTCTCTCTGGATCTCTGCTGAAAATGGGCTCCTGGTCCAGACAGACATTCCCGGTAAACACATGTAATATAGAAAGAAATAAAAATAAATAAACTGATGCCCAAACAAAAATCTCGAGTAAGAAAAGAAATTCAGTTATTTTTTAAGGAAGAAATACATTGAATCCAAAGCTTAATGTAAAAAACTGACAAAATAGTAATTCCTAATTCAGAGAAAAAACAAATGCATGCAAGAATATATAAATCATATCCAGGAAGAGTGCCTACTTCCCTATTTCTCAAAAATGATAGTCACCTTCTGTATTCACCTCAAGTGTTAGATTGGGATGCAAATGATTGCAGTCATAAATGTCAAGTTGTCGCTGTCATACATGTACACAATGTGCCTATTCATCCTTTGTCCTAAAGACACCTGTCTTCTTTTTATCCTTCTGGTATTAGATTGAGATGAAGCTAGAACAAATGGCCACAGCATTCTATTCCAACTTGCTGCTGTCAGATCTATATACATAGCATAGTTTCTTACCCCTGTCCCTAAAACAGTACCATTTGCATACCCATCTGTCATCTGATTATGAGAAAAATTAAAAAGAACTAATGTTTGCAATAAGATATTCCACATTATTTGTCCAAGACAGTACACTATACCTATACAAGCTATGGTGGATTTTTGTGCACATCTCTAAGGCTGGATTGTGAGGAAAATTAAAGAAGTAATATTAAAGACTGTTTAACATAATCACAACAGCAGGCTCTGACATTTTAATATTCAGTCAGTCACTGCATCCATCAATTGTAGTGACATATGTATACCTCAGACATATTATTTAGTTATTAATATATTATTTCGATAGTAATGAAGTTTAAGTGTCCTTCATGCAAGCACATAGTAGCCAGGTATAGTATTCCAACATTTTTAACTCAAATGCATACTAGTCTTGCAAAGACAGATCAAATATGATTTAACCTGAGCAGAGTAGCAGAATGTAACATAGGAGATGAGCAGTTTGGATTCAGATCAGGACCCAATGTTTGCAGTGATAACATACATTACATTACATTACATATATACATTATAGAGTACAGCACCCCTTTTGGTATGTACCTCACAAGACATCTACAACAACTGGAGAGGCCACAGAAATACCTCAATAAGAGGATTACTGGCCTCAAACAGATGATCTATGCAGACCTTCTCAAAAAACTCCAGCTTTACTCCGCCACATATCGCCTACTCAGAGGTGATCTCTGCCTAACATACAAAGCTATGTCAAACCCAGAGCTGTTGGACATGCCCCACTTAAAGAAATCCCAGTCCCTCTGAGCTACAGGCTGTAGGGGCCTAAACCTTGCCACCACAATAAACAGAACATGCTGGAGCGATAGATTCCTGTCCCAGAGACTTCCCATACTCTGGAACACACTACTGATCTATGTCAAACAGAGCTCCTCATTAGCACTCTTCAAGAAAAATATTGATGACTGGATGAGAAATAGGAAATTCACCCCAGGGATCACTTCTGTGGCTCTGCTCAACAGAGGCACAGGAAAATAATTTTCTTGGGTGGCAAAAGCCAGGGTACCTTTTTGGCTAGGCTTCTATAGGCCCTAGGGCCAATAGCCTAATACCTACCTATGAACCTATGATACAGTGAAGAAGAAGGTGGAGGTGAGAAAAGGGCCCAGTGAGGCATCTTTAAACTCAGAGAAAGTATATGTCTAGGGACAAAGAATGCACATGTGCATAATTGACAGTCCATGGTTCAAAGCATAGTTTCGAGTCGCGAACTCGAAATTAAACTACAAAAAAAAAAGATTTCTTTTTTTTTTATACATTAATACATTAAATTAAAAAATTAACAAGACGGTGACCAAAACAACTGAGGGGGCTGCAGACCGGCAGTCCAATGCCACGAGCCGCCCCTGAGTGAAGGCAAAGCAGTTGAGGAAGCTTGAGGTGATGGAGATAAAGTGCCTGCAAAGGGTGGTAACATGTACACTGTGGTTCAGATGAAGAATTAAGGACATCTGATCAGACACTGAAGCAGCTCCAATTCTAGAGAATGCCAAGGAAAACAGATTACAATGGTTTGGCTATATGTGCAGGAGAGCATAAGATGATTTAGTGAAAAAGGTTTGGGCAGACAGCTTTCTTTGTACCTAGACATATACTTTCTGGCAACAAGGCTATCTAGCTAAGAGATTGTGTGATAAAAGACCTGTGACAGTCAGGAATGACAGTCAACAAGGGTAGGAGACTGACAATGCATTGAGAGAAGTGATGAAAGTTGCTACAACGCTCAATGCCATGTGGCAAAACAGAAAAAAAGGGTTGATGATTATGATGAAAATGATTTCACACAAACAGCAGTCGCAAGGATTTCAGCATGCTTCCCACAAACACACATTAATCTCACAAAGACAGTATAATGACTATTTAATCTGAGCAAACACAGATGAGTAGTCATTTTCTTCCACAGACAGCCCTGCATCCAGCAATTATAGCCACTTTTTGACTTTGCAAAGCTCCAATGTCTGATTGTGTGCGTATTTCTCTCTCTTTCTTTCTATAATTACATTTGGCTGATTTCATCCTTTAAGTTATGTAGGTCATGGGAGTGTGCAGCAAAATGAATGTTTGACTGAAAATTTTTTTTTTTTTTTTGTGAGAATTTTCAGGATTATGTTATAGCTCTGTTATATATAATGTAATAGTGGGTAATGTGCATGTGAGTGCTCACAGGTTTAGGTTAGAGTTAGGTTTAGGTAAGGGGATAGATTTAGTGTTGTGCCTGTCTGATGTCAAGCATATTCTGTGTCCTTTTGTGTTGATTAGTAGTATTCTTAGGGAAAGAGTTTTTAGTAACATAATGCGTAGGGTTAGGGTTAGGGTCAGGGACAGGATTAGGGTTAACACACATGAGTAACCCTAACCCTACACCCTTCCTTAGCCAGTTTAGATCCTGAATCCATGATCGTTTCTTTTAAAAATGTCGGTGCTTCCTCCTCCAAATATTTGTGTGACTAGTGACTTCTCAAAAAGCAAGCCCTTTATGTTACTTGAAGACCTAAACAAATTCTGCTGTTATCTTCCTCAGCTGGACTCCATTTCTAAACCCTCTGTTAAAGCATTTGATATGTATTCCCACTAAAATAGTTGTATTGATAAAGCAGTCCCTAGACACACACAAAAAATGGGAATTCATTTAAAAGCAACTCCTATGGCAAAATTCCATTATAGACAAGTTCTATGACAAGAGAAGAGAATATAACAAGAGAAAGAAATTGTTTACTGCTTACAAGAGGTCCAATGATACTCACCTTAACAGGACACTTAAGCAAAGACCTTATGCATACCATTAGGAAGCTCAAATCCAAATATGAGCCTGACATAGCAAGTGCAAACAAAAATAACCATCCTTGTTTATCTATGTCAGGAAGCTAAGAACAAACATCCAACAATGTTTGGAGCTTGTCCACAATAGTTTTGCCCACTCTGATCCAAAGGGAGTACCTAATACCCTAGTTAACAAATTTAATGCAAGTTCTTCTTGACACACTCTTATAACTGTTCCACTGATTCCACAGTCCCATCCACCTACAATAATTACTATGGAACAAGTCTTCTCACCCTTCTCAAAACCCAAGAACACCTTGCCCATGGGCCCTGATAGCTTACCAGGTTGCCCAATTAGAGGGCCAAACGTAGCCTACTCCTACTTAACATCATTAATCTAAGCCTTTCTACATGTGACACTCCCAATGCCTAGAAAACAGCAATTGCAGTGCCATTACAGACAGGCGGTCCAACTCTGGATCCTGAAAACTACAGACTCTTGAGTCTCACTAGCCTTATATGTCACACATATTCTTCTCTACTTTCTCAAGCTATTTTTAACTTATTTATGTATGGGAAGAATTGCAGAATTTATTTGCTGAATTTCACATATTACATCCATATGAGGATGTTGTTGATCAAGCAGGTGTATTTAAAATGATTCATAAGGCAATAGGTTTAGATGTCCCATCAGACTGGAATATACCATATAATCTTAGGTGCTATTTAAGAGGCAAGATTTTTTAGTCACACCTCAGTAGATCTTAATTGATGCTAATGACTAGTCTAGATGTTGTTTTTGTTCCCCATTCAATGAATGTAAGCTGGCGGATGAGTCAAAATGAACATTAATCAGTGAATTAGTTGTAATAATTCCTATTTAATTTCCTTTAGGCCAAGAAAGTATCTTACAATGATTATGCCATGCCATAGCTGGAAATGGGATTTGGGAATTTTAAATATTTTGATTATCTCTAGATATTTCTTTAAGCAATGCTCCAAGTTTAACAATAATTATGTTCCATGTCTAAGATAACTTAATTATTTTTTTCCAAACAGAAAGAATACTTTGCAGCTGTTACAGAATCACCTTCTGAGTAAGATACATGCATGTTTTCTATTTTACTTAATGATATAGCATTGTAAAATAAAAGTAAAGAACATTCTGAGTGTTTTGACTTTGTATTTAGTGAGATAAAAAGCAGCCTCATAAATTTAGCAGTGTTCAATGTTTTGACCTTAAGGTTGTAGACTAGTACACCCTGCCTTTTTGGAACTTCTTGTCACTTTCACTGTTTCGCATATTATTCCAATTGAGATGGCACAGCATTTCCATTGACATAGGGAAAATGAGCACTGAGTTATCATTCTACAGTTATCACTCTTAGTAAATCCACATTTTTTTCCAACGAAGCACACATAGGGCAGGATTCACGAAGGCTTGCACGGAGTCTAAGAGTAGTGTAAGACTCCATGCAGCCCTCGCGATCCAGGAACAGCCCGAAATTCCGTGTAAGAGACCAGCTAAAATGTCTCTTACACAGACTGGGTGTGGATATGCTAATCACCTCACTTGCAGCCGAAAGGCATGCAAATGAGGTAGATTAGCGATCCACGAAGCTCAAACCAGCCGTGTAAGAGTCGTGTTAGCTGCAGAAATGTACTCAGTTGACAACTGAGTACGTTTCTGCAAATAACACAATGGAGCCATGTCAGCTCCAAATAAAGGGTGCATATGTGCCAGGCAGCATGCCAATGGCCAAATATGTGGCCATTGGCAAGGTACCCCGATGTAAATATGAGAAAAAGTAATTTTTTTTCCGGCGATCGCCAATGTTTAAACGCAGCGCAGCCCCGTGCAAATGGGCTGCACTATATAAAACATAAAAATGAAGGTTATAAACCCACAAATGTGGGTTTTATGCAATACATGGATTTACAATGCAGGGACCAGCAGAGCAAAAACAACATGGCCACCGTTTAGTGGTTGCTAAGGGGGGAAGCTGAGTCTAAGACATGTAACTAAGCATTAGTAGGCAATCTTATGTAAATGAGTGTTAGGATACTGAATCCCACTGTCACATAGCAAATGAGCACATTCCGAGTAGTGTAAGAGTTACATAAGGGGGAGGAACAGAGTAGGAGATAGGTGACATCACAGGGGGGAATGGCAGAAGGAAATGCAGTTCATTGGAGGACAGTGTTACGTGACAGATGTCAGACACATATCATGGAAAGAGGAGTGCCACAAGATAAGCATGGGAAAGTCAAGAAATGGAAGGTGTACACTGTAGCCAACACCAAAGTTTCTTGCTGGGCGTGCATGCATGTGCGCCAGGAGGCGAGTAGGGCAGTCTGCGCGCGTGTAAGGCAGACTGAGCATGTGGGAGCCTGTTGGCAGACTTGTAAGACTGTTTGCGCTGGTGTGCACGCGTTTTAACCCGAATAAGTAGATTCTGAACTGTGTAAGCATGTGTGCGCGCTTGTAAGCCACTGTGAGCGTGTTTCCACTGGTATGTGCGTTGCTCCCCCCTGAGGAAACAGAGAGGAAAAAGGAAGCAACAGAAATAGTAGGAAGCTAGCAGGGAATACTGCTGGAGCTAACAGGTGAAAACAATTAGAAGCAGGCAATTACACAGGCAGAATACTAGCCCAGCCCAGCACTTCAAACTCTGCAAACAGCAGTGCAGGATGTTTCTCTCAAGAGACACTGCAAGACAGGAGTAAGCTATTAGAAGTGAAAACTGAAAAAGCTTCACTCAGAGCAGAAATGCTAGGGGCTGCCATAGCTGTCATAAGGAGATATAGGCGACTTGCTGAGGGTGGTGACAATGCAAATGCTGCCAGACAACCCACAGTGAGGAGACGGAGAAGAGTGTACAGGCCCAGGGTCACCTACCAGGGGTTACATGAGCTGGAGATAGTGGAGCGCTATAGAGTGGACAGAGACCTCCTGCAGCAAATTGTTGAGCTGTGCAGGCCACGCCTCACACACAGAACCAACAGAGGGAAACCCATCCCAGTGGAAACCAAGGTATGTGTTGGCCTAAGAATACTAGCAACAGGTACCTTCCAGAGACCAACTGGTGATATGATGGGGATATCACAGGCATCAACCTCCAGGGTACTGCACCAGTTCCTGGATGCCATGTCAGCACATGTCAGTGATCATGTATATTTCCCCAATGCCCGTGAGGTATTGGCCAGCAATATGCGTCTCTTCCAGCAAATAGCGGAATACCCTGAGGTAGTGGGTGCAATAGACTGCATGCACATATGCATCAAAGCACCAGCCGGTGAGCGGGGTAGGGCCTACATTAACCGCAAGGGCTACCCCTCCATCAACTGCCAGGTTGTGTGTGATGCCCAGGGCATAATAATGAATGTGTGTGCTGGCTGCCCTGGAAGCTACCATGATTCCAATATCTGGCATCTGACGCAGCTGTACCAGACATTTGAATTTTGGGGAAAATTTTTACATACACCTATATTTCAATCACTGGCTATTTTTAAACCATATGAACACCCAAGAGAAAAAGACTTGTTTAAAAAAAATTTAGCATGGGGTTTTGTTAATGGTTTTGCCTTGAAAACCCAAAGGAAGAAGCAACAGAATATAGGAAACTTAGGGGGAAATGGACCTCTAAAAAAGAAGAAGGCTTCCACAGAAGTGGACCCAAAAAAAAGGAAGCAAGTCAAGAGTTTTTCAACCCTTAAGACAAAAAACTTAGATGAAAAGAAACCCTGACCGGGAAATGGGGGGCCTTCCATACTGTAAGAGAGAGATCAACTCTGAAGGGTTTTTCCCAATAAGTTGTGCCAGCAACATGAAAAGAAATGTCCCCGGTCCCTACCGGGTTTAAATTGTGGAAAAACCCTTATAAGACAAAAATTTGAGAATGTTTTTTTTTTAAAAAAGGGATGATCAAGCCCAAAAAAAAAACCAGGGGAAAACCAAGTATTTTCCTTAAAATGCAGGTCCTTGAACCAACTGATAAATATCCGTAGCTCCGTGACTCAAGTTTGGGCATGTGCCATTGTGATCATTATTTTAAAAACCCTGATTTAAAGGCGGGATAGGCTCTTCCCACATTAGAGCTACCCAACCCTTTAGTGGCAAAGCGGCACATACTTTTAAAGACCCCTGAGAAAACCCATTACAGGGGTTCCCCCAAACCAACGGGAGTGGGTAGGGAGGAAATAGAAGTGGTTTGGTCTCTGGAGCTCCATTTTCCCTATGTTACGGAGGTAGAATTCCAATGGGGAAACCCCAATGGCCCAGGGGGATAGTTTATATATGACATAAAATGACACCAATGCAGGAAAATAATAGGTAAAACACGTAATTTAATACATGTTTTTGGGCAATACTTTGTTAACATTTTGGGAACCTGAATCACCAATAATGTCCCCCAATTGGTCAGGTTGTTATGTACTATGATTGAAAGAAGGATAAAGTCCAAACGCCCCAATTAAAGGAACCAAGGTTTGTTTTCAGGGGAAAACCTGAGTGCCCCGTAGGCAGACCCATCCCTGCGGCAAAAAACCCTTTGGCAACACGGCATTTGGCCCCTGGAAATACCCCAAACACACAAATAAAGGGGTTAAATCAAAACCTCTTTCAAAATGTGGGGATGAATTTTCCCCAACAAGGACCCCTCACCCCCCTGGGCATGGATTTTTAAGAATGTAACACCATGAATGAAACGATGCCCTGCTAACATCCCCCCCTCAAAGCAGTGCCACAATATGGATTGTAATTCAAAAAAAAAAAAAGGGGCCAAAGGGGCCAGTATGACTCGAGCAAATATGTCCCCTCTATCCAAACCCATTTTTAAAAAAGGGGTTTGTTACCCAAGGGCCCTAAAAGGGAAATCAAAACAAAACCCACCTCCAATAACAAGGGTAAGAACCTAGTGTTGCTAAATGAAAGAAAAACAGAAGTGCTGCGTCCCCCAGTATGGAAATTTTGAACTTTTTGTAACAAACGGGTAAGGCAAAACCGCCCCTCAACCAGGAACCCCCCAAAATTTTAAAAAAAATTTATTAAAATGGTTTTTGGGAAAAATTTTTTTGAATTAAATTTGGTTTATAATAAAGTTTGGCAATTTTTAAAAACCATTTAAAATAATAAAGGGAATTGCCAACCCCCTAATTGTGCTACTATAAAATGAAAAATGAAAAAAAGGGAATGCCAAAAAAAGTTGCCAAAAATTTTTTAAAAGGGGTAAGGTTTTTAAATTAAACCAAAAAAGTTCCCTGAAAACCCCGAAAAATCCCTTTGGTTAGAAAAACAGTTACAGAAGTAAAAACAAAACCCCAAAACCCCAAAAAAAAGGAGATATTTTTGAAGTTAATAACAAATGGGTGGCTAGAGAACTATAAAGTCAACGGGATGTGAATTTATAAATGAGACATATGTAACCTGATAAAACGAATATTAATGGCCATATTATTTAGCATTGGCCCCTTTTGGTATTTATGTTTTTTCCAAAAAACCCCCACTTACAGAATTGCCCATAACTTTAAAATACTAAAGACAAAGGAATAGGGATTTTTTTAAAAAATTTCCCAAGTCCCAAAGTTGTTAAAAAAGGGGAAATGTTTAAATAAAGATGAAAATTTATCGAAAAAAATTTGGATTAAAATTAAACTTTGGGGTTAAAGGGTAAACTAGGTTTTCCCCGGGGGAATGAAGCTTAGCCAATTTTCCCTGTCCCCAGACAAGGCATTGACGTAAAAGGCACAAACACCTTTAGGTAGTTGTGGCCCCCAAACAACAAGTGGGCCCCCGGGGTTTTTTTTTAAGCCACACCTGGGCGGGGTTTGTAAGGGGGTTGGGTGGGGACCTCAAAGAATGGGAAAATAACAACTGGGGGGCCTTATCTCAGTTTGGCTTTTTGCAACATTTGTATTTGGGGGATTAAGGCCCCTTTTTCAAGATTTCCCCCGGGGGCACGTTAATGTAAGCTAATTTTTGGACCTCATATACTTTACATACAGGGTTGTTTAGACAGGGATTTGGGAAAGACTGCAAACCTTCCACATTATGAATGAAATTTTCAAGGTTAGCAAGGGGCCCTGTTCCCCCGAGGGGTTTTTGAAGTTTCCCCCCGTTTTCCAAAAGTCAAAGCTTTTTTAAAAAATAATTTTTTTCAGGAAAACCTTTTGGGGGGGTGGGGGGGTTGGGAGCCGGGGAAAAGGGTGGGTTTTCAGTTAAAATTGGGGGCCCCTCTTGTGGCGGGTCCCTGGAGGGGGTGGGCAATATGTTTCCCCGGGCTGGGGGGGGTTCCTCCCATGACATCCCCAAATTGTGGGGCGGGGGGAAGTTGAAGGGGCCTAGTACCCAAAAATTCCTTTACCTGGAAACCGGGAAGGGTAAACCCTTTCATTTTGGCACTTTCCCGGAACAAAGGGTGTCCGGGTGGGGGAGGGTCAATGGTTTTGGGTTAAGGCCCGGGGAAACTTAAAAACATAATCCCATGCGATTGCAATTGCCCTGAATATCGAAAAGCTTATTCACCCCACCTACAGGTGAAAGTCTCCTTGTAAAATTTTCAGCCCTTTTTGGGGGGGAAAAGGCCCCGGGGGGAAAAGGGCCCCAATGTCCCTCTTTTTAAAAATTTGGGTATTTGAATCCTGCAAATGTCTTGTGGTTTTAGTGGTTGTGCCTTGGAAAAATTTTGGTGGAAAAAATAAGGTGAATTCCCCCCAAACCTGATGATGTACCCCTTAAATGGGGAAAGGAAAACCCCAAAATGAATCCCGGCAAGTTGTCCGGTGTAAAAATTTGGTAGGGGTTTGTTGAAAGTCTGTGTTGGGGAGGTTATTGCAATTCTATGTAAAAATTTCCCCTTTTGGAATAGGGCCAAATGAAATTTTCCCTTTCAAACCTGAAGTAGATAAAGTACACAAGAAAAACCCCCCAAATAGCTTTTAATGCCCTTTATGATAACGTTAGGATTTAATTCAAATTTGGTTGGAGGGTTGTTGTTTGAAATTTGTGGAAAGTTTTTGGCAACTGGAGAAAATACTGCCCCCCCCAAACACTAGATGCACACCCTTAAACGAAAAAAAAAAAACCTTTAGTAAGCAAAAGCCTTCCCACTGCTAAGGTCTAACAAAAATGGGGGTTTGTTAAAATGCTCAGTGGGTGTGTTTGGGTGAGGGGGTTTAGTGTGTGTGCAATTCTGTGTGAAAGAAATGTCCCTTTTGGCAACTAGGAGAACACACTACAGGATGCACATTCCCCACACTGATGATGTCAGCACCCTATAAGTACAGCAGGAGAAGGAAAACCTCCCAGTAATGAGAATAGCATGCGCTGCTAATGCGTCCGTCTTGAGTGCCATAACATAGTTAGGTAGGGGTTTGAATCCTGCAAATGCTCAGTGTGTGTGGAGGGGGGTTAGTGTGTGTGCAATTCTGTATGATAGAAATGTCCCTTTTGGTAACTAGGAGAACACACTACATGATGCACATTCCTCTTTCTAAACACTGATGATGTCAGCACCCTATAAGTACAGCCGGAGAAAAGAAACCTCCCAATAATGCAAATAGCGTGCTCGGCTACTGCGTCTCATACTAGTGTCATAACATAGTTAGGTAGGGATTTGAATCCTGCAAATGGCAAGTTTGTGTGAGGGTGGTGGAAGTAGGGTGTGTGCAATTACATGTGTGAGAGAACTGACCCTTTTGGCAACCAGTACAACACACCAGCTGCTGCATATTCCAATCTCTAAACAGAGATGATGTCAGCACCCTACAAGTACAGCAGAAGAGGGCAAATCTCCCAGTAATGCAAATAGCACGCTCTGCTACTGCGTCTCTCACTACTGTCATAGCACAGTTAGTTATGGCTTTGAATTCCACAAATGCCACATGTGTTTTTGTCACACAGAATGCCCATGTGTGTGGGTTGTTCACAATAATGCATGACATCGATTAAACCAGTAATGGCAATGCACACATATGATGTATGTGTGTGCCAACTACACATATATACCTGTGACCTTCAATAGTTCCCATGTCTGACGCCTGCCACATGTGAATACATGGTATTTGCACTGGATAACATTATGACTGTGGTTTTCTGTGTGGGTGCTGCATGTGGTATGTGTATATACAGTGTGAGTTGTATATGGTATCATCCTAGCATTGAGGGATACACATCTGGTCTGGGGCATATAGTCTACATGTTGTTGATGAACAGGTGCTGCATGTTTTCACCTGTTGTGGGAGTGGTAGCAAGTTGTTCCATAGCAATGCAGTGACTACATGATAGGAACCTTTCAGCTAGGGTGTTGTAGCTACAGTAATTCATCAGCATTCAGTAATACTTCAGCATTCTTGGTGAGGGTATGATGCCAACCAAGGTCAGGATCATACCAGCCTGTGCCACATGCTCATAGAGCCCTTCTATGTTCCCTATCATGTAGTCCAGGGAGGTACATCACAGGTCAGCCATAGTGGCATGGACAATGACTGAGTCATATGTGTCCATGCCTCTGACTGACCTGCATGCTTGTGTTATGTGGTGGACCATAGTGTCCCACGGGCATATCACTGTGACCTTCACCTTGTCCAGCCTGGTGAGCGGGACCTCACTGTACCAGACAATAAAGGAACCCAACACAACTGTAGCAGGTGTGTTGTCTAGCCATACAGGCTGTGACTGTTTGGCACACAGGATTTGTGTGCTATGGGTTGCACCTGCTGTGTTCTGGCTTAACGTATGCCTGTGTGCCAGCTGCAGAGGTGTCTGCTGCTCAGGCAGGATGCTATTCTGAGGCTCCAAGAATGCCCCAGTGTGTTCATGTGTTTGGATTGCTGTCAGTGTAGGTCTACATCAGACTGGTATTGTAGTCACTGTAGTATTTTATGCCACCTGACAGGTTATGCCAGTACTGGGTTCAGAGTGCTTAGTCCCCAGTTTGGCTATGTGGTTGCATCTCACACATGTGTTGTACATTCATGGGTAGGGGAGAGGGTTGACTGTGTACATGTGGCAGCTGTGACATTGCCACATGACTCACATATTCCACAACTGTACCATAGATGTGACTGACAAGTGACCTTTGCATGCTACCATAGTATTGTGATTGCCATGGTGATTAACAGCACATAGGGCCAATGGGGAACAAGGTACAGAAGGTGAGTATGTGAGGGTGTAGTGCCTGTGATTAGTTAGCTGGCATATGGCTGCTCACGTAGTCAAATGCCAGGTAAGTCATATGCAATGTGTCACAGGCAATGTACATGCGAACAGGACAAACAGTGACGTTCTGTCAAGTGAGACATGGACATACATTATAGTAAGCTATGCAGATGTCACTAGGAATCCACAGAGGCTCCGTAAATCTGCATTGCAGGTGGAATCAGTGTTCCAGGGTAACTGCAAGCAAACATGCATGCAAACAAAGCTACAGTAAGCAGGGCTGCATGTAGTCCATTGTACAACAAACAAGCTGTACCACTTCCAGTAGGTAACAGTGCAAATATGCAGGCACTATACACATGTACATGGAAATACACAGGTCAGATGGCCAGGGTCCAGTCTCAGTGTACGCAAGTGTACAGACCATGTACCGTCAGGATGTACAATAACCGGACGGAAACCCAGGTGCTCATACCTGCACTAATACACATGTCAAATAACATGCTACCTGTCCTGCCACCACAGTATCCCTGACATTTATGGGGAGTCTCCCTCCTGTGAAAGTTAGTTTTGTGTGTTGGGGCTGTCTAGCATGGTATGAGGTGTGAGCTTGCAGTGCTAGGGTGCTCCTGTGTGTCCTGTACCAGTTGTGTAGTACTGCACACATATCAACATCCTCAAACATTCGCATTGCAGAGTCCAGTGTGGGCAACATGCCAATTTCATTTTACATGTCCATCATTGCGTATCAATACTTTCATTACCTTATCCCCTGTGCTACTTATGTATGTGGCCTTCTGTTGACATCCTTACCACCAGTATGCAAACATGTGCAGATGATACACTATGGTACTTACCATGGGTGTAGAAAACAGTACAAGACAATCATACCCTTACTGCATCAGGCATGCTGGGATATACCCACAATTATATCAGCACACTGTACTGTTAACAACATGATACTATTACTACACGTCTATGTAGTCACCCTGTGCATCAGCAACATGTTAACCTGTACCTGCACTGATGTTACAGATTGCAGGAGGTGGCACAGTGTCATCATATGCACAGGGTGTGAACTTGGTATGCCTGAGTCTGCCACTGATACCACCAATTGACATGTATGTGTATGTGTGTTGGTGAGGGACAGCAGTACAAGGTGGGGCAATGTTGATGCAGTGTGTGCATGTATGCGGTAGCCCTAGGTGTTGTCAATTCGCATGTGAGTATGGATGCACACAGTTCCACCTCATGGCTGCCATATACCGGTGTTTGTGGACAGCCACAGACTGTACCTGCCAGGTCATACAGACACGGTACCTGTGCCTTGCAGGGGTGCTACGGATCGTATCCGGTACCAATCCAGACTGGGTACTGTCATCAGAAGCAGGTGTTCATTGACTGGACACAGATCCCTGTTGGGCCTGTCCAGAGCCACGTGCACGTGGTCTCCTGGGGCGGTCTGATGACAGCAAAGACCCAGCATTGCTGGGGCTGCTGCTGGCACTATGGGGGCGCGGCGCCCTGTTGTTGTCCGCGACGACTGCCAGCTGCTGCTGTTGCTGGCATATGCCCACGTTGATGCCTCAACCGTCCACCATTGCCCTAGCTCATGGACATGTAGTTGTGGAACTGATCTAATATGTCCCCACAATGTCTGTCTATGACATCGGTGAAATTACGGATGGCAGCTGCAATGTCACGCATACTGTCACTCATGGCTGTGCGACATGCTGTCAGCTCCCCTCAGACCCTGTCTGGTGTACCGTTCCATAACGTGACTGTGCCTGCATGGCAGCCCGAAACATAGCTGAGGTTGTAAGACCTCTGTGGGCATGTCTGACAGGGGAAGTATGCCCATGGATGCTCCCACGAGAACCCCTCGACATCTGTCTGTGTGGTACCATCTCAGGGCCATGCCCATGGCTGCTGTATGGAGAAGCATGTGCCACAGATACCACATTACCCTGGTCAATGCCCACTGTATCCTGTCCATCACCTAGGGACATTGGTGACAAAGGATGTATTGGCAGGATGACTGTGCACATTGATGGGGTTGACAGCTGTGTACTGTCAATTGGCTGACGAATGACGGACCCTGGCACACCTTCCTGTGCCATTACACATATATCATCATTATCACTACCTGTGGCACCTGTTTCAGGTTCCCTGCTGCATGACACCAGAGCAGCACCAGAACCTGTGGGAGGGAAACAGGAAACACAGTTTACAATGTCTACACAATGTTACCAGTGATGCACACATGCACACATGCAGACATGCACACATGCACACATGCACATGCTTTTATGCGCACATGCTTTTATCGCGCACATGCGCACATGCCGCTTTTATGCACTCATGCGCATGCGCATGCACACATGCACATGCACAGGTGCACACACACACAGGTGCACACATGCACACAGGTGCACACATGCACAAATGCACACATGCACACATGTGCACACATACACACAGATGCACACATGCACACATGCACACAGATGCACACTTGCACACTTGCACACTACACTACTCAGTATGCGAGATATCAACACACAGACACAGACACACCTGCATGCATACACAGAGCACTACTGATTGAGCCTAATATTACTATTACTATCAAGACTATTAAAGGTATTGTTAATACACACTCACCAGCATGGATAGGCTGCATTGCTGTTACACCGGAGGGACCTGCAGAAGTGAGGAAATTAATGTCAGTGGGCACAACTGTGCCATTGTTACTGAGTATGATACAGGTCAGTAGTACAACAGTTGCCTTTCACAGGTCAGCTGCTGATATTGAGAATATCACACTTGCACATTAAATACTATGATGACAGCTACAAACCAAGGGCACACCTCACACATGCATTAACTACCAGTGTACACAACAGTCAACTATACATATGGCATATTACCTGCACGCTCGTAGTCATGGTGCTGTGTGGCTCCAGCCTCCATCATAATGCAGGTCTGCTGCTGTTGTTGTTGTTGGTGGGCTGGAGCCACAACACTTAGGAGTAGTCATTCCAGTCTGGTGAGTGGAGGATGTGTAGCCACCCCACCACCTGTGGCAACCTGTTGCCTGTGGATATCCGACGCATGCTGACGGACATTTCTGATTAAATCACTGCAGTGATGTCGTACCTGATCATATGTCCTATTATGCGTGCCTATGTCATTTACCCGACGGACCAGGTCTTGCCACAGTGCAGCCCTCTCCAGCTGATTCTGGCTGGTGCGGGAAAAGAGTATTGCAAAATCCCGCACCAGGCTCTGGTGTATTTCCTCATCCTCAGCTGCAGAGTATGCTGGATTGCGCTGGTGAACCATGGTCCTGAAAAAGACAATAAAATGATATCAGCAAAATATGTCAGCAGAATTTGGCACACATACTACACATGCTACTCGACTGTTGTGATACATCATATCTCCCATATATAGCATCTGTCTGTCTATTGGTGGATACACATGTAAATGGCCAGGTATCAGTGCTCAGCCAACAACTGTGCAACAGTACCTGGCACACTCCATACGACATACTACCAAACCCCAGCAGTCAGCACACTGATTCAGGTCCAAAGCACCTCCTCACTCTGGGGGTTTGTATCGAGGTACTGTATGGGGAACATCATCAACTACTGTAATCTGACCACAAGCTAATCGCCCTGGATATACATATCCCACCTCCACCACCAGCACAAACGACTACAGTGAATAACATTCCAAACGCAAACTTTACACTTCTTAAGACTGAGATGGTATCCTTTAAGCCCACTGGGCCAGTGGAAGCCACAACCCACAATGCTGACTCCTTCACAAATGATTTCTAAGGACATCTCCGAGAATGCATGGATCATGCAATCCCATATAAGACCAAGACACTCTCCACAAAGGGAAAGCATCCTGTCTGGTGGATCCCAGCCATAAACAGATTGTATAACAAAAGATGGAAGCTACTGCAAGACAGAGCATAATTCCATAAAGGGAAGGCATGTCTGATCAGCACTAGTAAAGAGCTATGTTCTCTCATACAAACATCCATGGGCAACTTTGAGAGGGAAATCACCAGGGACACTACAGATAACCACAAGGCCTTCTTCAGTTATGTTAGAAACCTGGTCAGAAACCCTCCAATATGCTCATAGTTAGTACACAACAACAAATAATTCACTGAACCCACAGATATTGGCAACATTATGGCAGACAGGTTCAGTGCAAGTTTCCCTCCTCCCTCTCCCCCAAATGAGGACATCCTTATGCCAGCTGAATGTAACCTCCCTGTCATCACAGATGTCCAGGTGAGAGCCGCCCGCAGAAAAGCAAAAGACACAGCATCAATGGGACCTGATGGTATCCCCGGTTGCATGCTACATGAACTCCAAGAGGAGCTAAACCCGCATATAGATGTGCTATGTAACACTAGCCTGACTACAGGATATGTACCTGTACACTGGCGTACAGCAGCAGTGGTTCCACTCCACAAAGGAGGCACCTCTACATACCAATACAATACAACACAATACAATACAATACAATACAATATGCTATTGCCCCTGGGACTACAGCAGCATACTATTCTGCTACCCTGACCATTGTGACACAGGTGATGTGACGGTACCTGCTCCTGTCAAACAGTTACACAGGGTGACTCATATGGCATATTACCTATCTGACTAACATTCAGCAGGGGTATGTGTGACATGTACTCATGGGGAGTCTTGCTTCTTAATGCTGTGTGGGTTATTGCAGGGTATGTCTTATCTGTGGGTAGGAACCTGTACCTCCACCATGTGCTCTCTACTGCGGTGTCAAGGACGACACACATCGGTCATTTAGGTTGTGGATGGTGTGAGGTGTTACTATGGTTGTTGGACAGCTGTCATGGGTGTGACTTAAGTATGTAAATCCAGGAGTGGTAACCTCTATGTGGGTAGTATGTGTGCACTCTGTGGTGTTGTCAGTCACTGTACATTGGTAATGTGTTTGAGTGCATTGTCACAGTGTCGTACATGTCACTGTGTCCTTCTCCATATCTGTAGCTGTCATGTGAGGTACATACCATGGCAGACATTGTGTGGTGTAGAGGGGTACACTGACCTACATGTCCATAGCTGACACACCATGTCTGCTGACACATACCATGTATAGGTATTCCAGGAATAGTGTGCCACTGTGACTATCATTGGGGGGCCTATTGTACACGTTTATGACCCTGTTCACCCCTGACACATGCAGTGGTGGGCAGCCAATCACATATCTGGTGGTTACTGGTGTAGGTGATTTGAAATGGGGTATGGTACTCCAGTTTCGACACTGGTGTTCACTCCATGCCTTTGTCACCAGGCACCTGTTGCAATACATCTGTACACATGTGCCTCACTCAGAATCTCTCTCTCTCTCTATATATATATATATATATATATATATGCATATATATATATATATATATATATATATATATATATGTCTATATATATATATATATATATATATATATATATATATATATATATATATATATGTCTGTATACATATACACATATATATATATAGCAATGTACATATATTGCTATAGATATGGAGAGGGGAGTGTGACAGAGGGGTGAGAGTGACAGAGGGGTGGGACAGGGGAGTGTGAGATAGTCATATACAGTCATATCTGTAGATAGTCAGATCTGTCTGTCTATGTATATGTATCTACATATATCTATATCTGTATGTGTGTATTACATATATATGTTTGTACATATTCTATCTACATCTGTCTATGTATTCCTACATCCCTCTCTATCTATGTATACATATATGCATATTATATATATATATATATATATATATATATATATATATATATATACATACATACATATATTGACATACATACGTATCCATATGATAGACAGGTATATCAACATGTTTGTTTACAAAACTGTATACACACACTAACATACTGCTAAACATACATAACTGTGACACCTACATTGTACATTGCACTACAACCTACATTCAACCTACATTGATATGTGCACATAGATGCCCTCACATACATATGTATGTACAGCCTTCACTGATAGTTGCTGTATGTCCCCTGCCCTATGCACATCTACATATACATATAGATACAGACCAATGACACATATGGAGGGTTCACAGTATGTATACTTTTAAATTATTACTTTACATTACCTGTGTTTGTCACAGCTGCTTGCGTTGCCTTTTGGATCGGTGTCCTGCTGCTGCTGCTCCAGTTGACAGATAACAGCTTTCTAGTAGGTTTTGTTAATAAGTGTTTTTGTTGGTGTTTATTTATTTATTTTCTCTCTCTCTCTCTCTCTCTCTCTCGCCCTACCTCTAGAGGGTGCAATGAAAGTATTGCATGTGTGGACTGGGAGTACAGCATGCTTTTGTAGGTATCTGCATATGTCCATGTGATGGCCTCTGCACCAATTGTTAGCCAGCATTTGCTAATTGCATGCAGCCAGTTGTGTACTGATTGCAGTTCTCACTGTGATTTCAGGACAGTGCTATAAAAAGGTGTGTGAGATAGGCATAGCCCTTTCAGATTTTAAGGGCAGGGACCATGCTGGTATGCTGTGGACACTGTTCTGTGAGTGTAAAGGTTAGTATCTCTCTCTCATATTTCCAGCTGTGTTGTAGATTAACATTTCTCCATTCATTTCTCCAGTTTCCTGTACTAAGTGTGTATGTACACTGACACCTAAGACTACTACTACTGTTAATGTGGGTGTGTGTGCTTTCCTGTGGGACATGTGGTGTAACTGGTATATAGCAGTGGCTCTTGCACTTTGTTGCTATGGCTTCATTATTTGCCCTTTACATTCACTACTTGTATGCCTGCTAGGTGTCTTGACTGTAGTGTGTTGCTGTGGCTTTTCTATCTTCCATGTACATTCACACCTTGGAATGCTTGCTATATCTGATAGGGTGTTACTGCATGCAGTGTGGTCTGGCCATGGTGTGGGCCTTGACATCTATTAGGGTATTTGAGTATGCTTCTGAGCAGGCCCCAGAGACTCTCAGGTGTATCTTTTATCTGCCTCATGGAATGGTACATATCAGTGGGGTACACCCATTAAATTGTCTGGTATTCTGCAGTTGTGACTGTGGGTTAGCATGAGCATATGTATTACTACACTATTTCTGTCGTGCAAGTGGTGCATACTTTCAGTACTTCATAGTCACCATTGCATGTGTTGTAACACCTTTCTGCCTACTGTTTGTACATTTCACAGGGAGTCTGTGGGGCATCCCTGTAACTCAGTCACTGTTGCTATGTCTAGGCTCTTAACTATTCAAATATGGCGGTGTCATACCTCTCAAGTGTACAGATATTTGCAGGATGTCCACATTTTGCCTCATATTTTGGTCCATATCTCATAAAACAGCTTTTTCTGGCAAATCACTCAGGGCTCAAGTCAGACTATAGTGACAAACATTTCAGTTTCAGACTTCGTACCCTCCCAAAAATCCAAAATAATGCAAAACCTGTTACTCTCTCAACTGTCTACATTTGTCGGAGCAATATTTGAAATGTGTCCCTGTTTTTGGGCCTTTGCTCCACATTTTTTATTACTTAGTCCGGATGTCTTGCTGTAAGAGGTTGTGGGGTATGGGCAGTGATTATCCTGCTGTGAGTATGTGTGTGGCTTGCAAGGTGCTACAGTGACATTATTACCTACTAGCTACCTAATAGCATGGCTGTTTCTGTTCACACACTACTATTATAGAAATCCACTACATTTGACAGTAAATATACATGACATGCTTTGTGTACTACACATCCTATATATTCCCTTTACATTCATTCCTACTATTGCATGATATATTTATTGCAACACAATGTTCTTATATAGCAGTCATGGCTTAGTGGTAAGTCATGCAGACTACTGTTTCCAAAGTCCTGGGTTCGGCACTGACAGTGAGATTTTATTTTGCTTCTGAGCAGACTACAGGCCTTGTCATTCAGAGTGACTAAGGCACTTTTAAGCAGTTGTAAGCGGGTTAGCGCTGGTTTGTGCGGAGCTCACGCATGCGCACTGGCATTCAGCTCCACGTATACCCGCTTACAACTGCTTAAAAGTGCTTACTCTTGCGCACACCCGCTAATTTCTTTGAAAGAAATGAAAATGGGGAGACAGGAAAGTTGTGAAAAAGGTGTCACAAAGAGGGTAGAACAGTAGGGAAACAAGCTCGGGTTTTGCAGGAGGGATGTAGGTAAGGCCCATAGCTGCCCATTTCTTCATCAGCAACAGCTGTGCATATGTTTGTAATTTGGCGTGACATTTGAAACCTTCCACCCCTGAGAGAGGTGTAAGGACAACAATAATACTTGTTGTACAGCCAATTGTAATTGACAGTTTCCATGTCCAGCAGACATGTGTGCAAAATGGGCAGCTATGTATGGGGTGTAATTTTTTTGTGGGTAGAGAGTGCCCTTTTTTTTTTTTTTTTTTTTTTCAGGTGAGAGTGGTATGTCAGGTACAGGAAGTCGGTATAGCTGGGGAGGTAGGTTGGGTAGGTTAACAGACAAGACAAACAAGATGCATACAGGGGCGGTGTATGACACATGTGGGGGGGTTACACAATTGACGGGGATGGATGTTTGGATATCTCGAGCCCATGAGCCCAAAGATGGCAACAGTGGAACTGAGATCCCCACCCATGGGCAGTTGCCACTGTGCTTTCACTGCCCAGGATGGGGCTGTGCTGGGGGCTGTGTAGGCCAGGCAGCAGGCACGCCCGTGAGTTGTGCCACCCATGCCTCAACCTGGCATAGGGGCACAAGAACAGCATCCCGGATCTCCCTACGCACCACAGTCCAGACATTACGGAGGGTGAGTGGATGTTCTCCTCCAGCCACACTTGCAGAGGGGGGACGAGCCCCATCTCCTGCAGCGCTTCCACCCGCAGGTGGCACAGGGCCACCTGAGGAGGGTCCAGCCTGGGCACTACTGCCAGGTGCACTCGCCAGCTGAGGAGAGAGAGGTGGGTCCGCTGGAACCTGCCTTCCCTGTTGTCCTATGTTTTGCATTATGTTATGACAGTTTGGGTTAGTAACGTACAATACCATTCACAATTAGTTGTAACAGCATGCATTAGTATTCCCATTAACCAAACACCCATATATTCAAACCATTGAACAGCAAGCATAACACATGCATAATTTGAACAGCAATACACAATCCAACAACATGCAGGGTTGATTGATGGCAAAAGGCCATCAGGTTTGGATGTATGAACAGGGCAGATGCATCAACGTACATGCAAATATGTATGAACCAACAGGACAAATGTCCAGGGGTGTTAAATGTGATTGCACATACCAATTTCATGTGGAATGGATTATATGTGATTATAGGGTAGGGTGAAGAAAATTTAATTAACAACTTCAAATACCAATACATATGCTGTACATTTCTACTAGCTGCAGATATATACACACTACAGTTCTGCCTACAGTTTCCGATTGATAACTACTTCAGGTTGGTGATAGGAATGTTACTGCTACATCAATATACATTTTCATTTCTATTCATACACATTCATATCTGGCTCTGTTCAGCTACATCATCCTGCTACATTTGCTTTATATAGCTATAAACAACTGTGGATGTTTGGTATTTCAGACAACCATACTATCTGCATATTGCAGACTGAGAGCAACATATCCAGATTTTGGGACACACATTCCAGCTGCAGTACCGTTTTCAACACATGTTACTGTTTGGTTCTGCCTGTCACATTCATTTCATTCTGTACTGACTGCAGTATACTTTATTCAGGAGTTTTACTACTTTATTGGTGGATTCATACCTCTTTCTCACACTCTCTCACTTGTTTTATTTTTACAATTCAGGATGGTACTTAATTCTAGGCTTTAGTGACATGTTTTACCTGTAGTTATAACAATCCTTTCCAACAATCTCACTTCTGTCATGTTTCTGTATTTCAACAGAGATATATTTCACACATGTTTTACTCAGCTTCTGCAGCTGTACTTTTCAGCCTGCTGCAGGTTATGTACTATTATATTACAGGTGGGACATCTTTATTTCAGACTTGTTTCATTTTTATGTTTGGATTACAGGCTGCATCACACTTTTGTAATCAAGCAATACTTGCAAACCCTCTTACACTGTTACTTGCACATTTTATTAATTAGTGACTACACTCACTCTTTTGTTAACTGTCATACTTATATATTTATTTACAGTTACAGGGAGATAATTACTGACCTGCCTGGTGACACAACCGCACCAGCCTATCGCCATAGGCTCGATGGTTCGCAGAACGGACACCTGCAGCTGTAATATAAATAAAGTAATATTGGAATACACATCTCCATAATATCAGCTAGGTTAATTTATTACACAAATAATTACTTGTAACTTACTCAGTAGTGGGGCATTGGGCAATTGCCGGGCCTCCTGGATCCGTCTCTTCAGGTCCGCATGGTGGTGCCGGACCTGCTCACCAGTCCTTGGTATTCCTGTGGCACTGGTGAGATCATGAGCCAACCGGTCCCATGCCTCAGCACTATATGTTCCCCACAGGACCTGGTCCTGCATGAGTTGGGCCTCATGATTATGGACGAGGAGCCAAACCATATATTTGGACTCCTCAACGCCCCACCTCTGTGCTCGGAAGCAACTACCCTCACCTACACCTGACATCCTGGCTGCAAGTCGGTTCTACAATCGGTTATGCTGTGCATTCCCGCCTATGGGGTTTATATATGCCGTTTTTCCCACACTTATCTGTGATTGGCCATTTTGGAATTGTATCAGCTTCACAGAACCTGCTTTGTCATGCTCCTCTTTCTATTCATTCCTATATATATGCTATTACTGCATTTCTAAGTACAACTCTCATGGCTTAGTGCTTCAGTACTTTGACTATGGTGCATGGTATCCTTGGTTTGAACCTGGCCATTGCTTTTGATATTTTATGACTGTCTACACAAGCTAGAAGGTGTGTCTGTGTAAAGGCATTTTTGATACAACTTGCTCAACGTTGCCCGTCTGTTAGCTTGTTGGTGCTGTGCGCAGCTCTGCGCAAACGGGTCACGCTGGCTTACACGTGGTTTGGCTGTCAGCACGCATATTACGCTCAACTCAGCTACAGGCACACAGTTTCAGCATGTTAAAACGCTGCTCTACCCTGGGCACTCATTTTACACCTGTTAAACCACTGCTTACCTACGGGCACTCATTCTACACCTGTTAAAACACTGCTCACCTACAGGCACTCATTTTACAACTGTTAAACCACTGCTCACCTACAGGCAGATATCCTCAACTTGTTAGACTGTAGCTCAGCTATGGGCACATCTCACATTTTATTTTTATTTTTTTATCTCACATTTCTTCAAAATACATGGCCCATTTCATTACATTTTACATAAAATATAATTTTATATATGTCAGGGACTTGTTTTGTGCTTATTTCACTAAAAATAAAAATTGATGTTGTGGGGGCTCGAACCATGACTGCCTCCTTTTCAGCCGACGTCTCTACCACTACGCTATTGCTTCTTGGCTTACTTTTTATATTTAGTTCTTATATGCTTTTCCACTGACTGCTAACTGTGTCTAAGCGACGGGCACGCCCGTGCAAACAAGCGCACTCACGGGCAAACATCTTTACAACTTAAAAAAAAAATGATAAGATGTTCATTTATACATTTTATGTTCATAGTCTGTGGGGGCATGTGTTGTGTTGTGTTTATTCACATTTACACGGACTCTGTCATGGGGGTTTACATTCGGGACTTTTACTCTTCTGGGGGCGTGTCCGTTTGCAGGGCTCACCCTACGGACACGCCCCCTACTGTCTTCCACGGACCGTGTTAGCCAAAGGTGTGATTCAGCATGCCCTCATGCATATGCATGACATGCTGACGTCACACCGTTTAACTGCAGCCTCCGTGTAAGCCTTGTAACTCTTACATGGAGGCTTCGTGAATCCTGCCCATAGTTTCATTGAGTCTGTTAAAGCCAACCCTCATTTGGCACTGAAAAATGATTACTTATCACCTTGGTTTTCACAGTCACTTGATAATTTTTGAAGCTGCTTCTTCGTGGATTCTCATATTACCATTTTTTTGCATTATTGAATTGGATCAGTCACAATTTCTGATTTTAGTTTTACCTTACAGAATAGCTTACATTAATATGCTGCAAATATTTAGCCAACAATGGTGGTTCTTAATCAGCTGTTTAGTTGTAATAGTCTAGTAAAAGGTAAAAGTGCAGGCCTTAGCAGCCACATTACAATCCATTTATTCCTATACTACATCTGTGATACATGCCATTTCTTACCGTATATGTTAAACTATGTTTGCAACATTCTGCAATGCTAAACCTCCTACATACACATGGAAACACATCATTATAATCTAACAGGCTCCATAGCTATACTTAGAGGTATGCATTTAATGTGTTTACGATACAATGAATACAAACACAATTAGATAATTAGGGACTAAATGTGAAAACCATGCAGTGACTCCAAAGAATTAAGAGGAATTAGTCTGTTCTTTAAAAACGTATCATCTAGTAAAGGAAATGAACACGTATTAAGGATTAACATTTTTTTTCCCTTTTACTCTGGCAGGACTTTTTTTCACTGAGATTCATTTTAGCTCCCAGATAAACTTGGTGGGCTCTTGTGTGGTACTCCTTAGTAGAACTTTCTTAGAAGTGGTATAAGTTTTAGTGCCATGAATACAACAAACTATCTTCTATGGTTTCAAGCAAGTGACTATGTTACTTGTGGCTCAGACTCCTTGCCCTAAAAGACTGGCATTTGCCTGTCTTGCCTTGATCAGCTTTGTCTTCTGATTAATCAAATCATTTTTTCTTCTTTGAGTGCAGGGTTCTTTTCATCCAATTTAAAACATGGTTTGCTAACCTCTGCCTTGAATAAGTCTAATTTAGACACATGTACTCTTTATAATTAATGTCTCACCTATAATTTTCTACTTATTGTTAAAATTATTGAGAAGGGAGTTTACTTGGAGCTTGATTCTGTATTACAGCAGTTCTGGCACTAAAGGAACAAAGGCCTTATTTTGTATTAGTATTTCTTGATCTCATTTCAGCATTTGTTATTTTGGACCATGAAATCTTAATGAAGCATTTGTGGATTTACAATAGGGATAGTGGTACTTTTTAGAAATGGTTTATCTCCTTCATTCTGAGATGTACTTAACAAGGTGTTTCTGTGGTTAACAGTTCAGCACCTTACACTTTTTTGTCCCATATCCTACAAGTTGCCATTACAGGTCCTTTTTGTTTTCTGTGTATATAGTTTTGTAGGCGAAATTCATTAGGAGAACAATATTATCACTCATTCCTTCAGCACATGATGTTGACTGTGGAATCCATTTGGTTAAGCCTGTGAATACATGCAAGCATGAATGAACAGTAATAACCTGACTCATAACATTGGCCAACCCATTTCATGCCACTTTAAGATATTCTGAATATCATTCATTAAAACAAGCTTTAATTTATGTGATGGTAAGCTAGAATTTGGAGCTAACAACAGATTATTACTTTGTCATCAGATTTCACCCATTGTCAAGTCACTGTGTTTCCATTTAAGCAAGATTGTCTCCATTAGACATCTCCATCTACAATACCTTTTTCTGGATTTTCATGCCCTGGTTTATTCCCAGCTTGATTACTATAGCACCCTGTACCCAGGACTGTCTAACATAAAACTAACTGGTGGAAGCTGTTCAAGAACTCTGCAGCCTGGTTATCTGCAGTTATTTCTAGTTACCTACATGTTACTATAGCTCTCTTCAGTTTGAACTGGCTGCCATTTTGGACCCATATTATCTATAATATTGTAGTATTAGTGAAATTAGATGTACATGATTTGACCCCACCCATCTAGATGAGTTTCAAGCTCCTTAGAGTTCTGCTAGGCCCCTGTGATCCTCTTCCTTGTTATTGTTGGAAGTTCAAAGAGTGTGTGTCTTGAGACTTCAGATGCTAAATCATTTTGCTATCAGGTACGATTTTTGGATGCTCTTCCTCTGGTGGGTGAAGAAACCTTCCTCATGGCCAGTTTCAAAAGGCCCCTGAAATCTTACCTTTTTAGTCTGCCATATGATATACCTTGAGTTATTGTAATTTTGTTCCACCTGTTCCTTGTTCTACATTTTATGTTATCTGTGTTTTAACATGTTTTAATTGTTTTATTTATTTATTGGTGCATTCTTTTATTAAAAGCACTTTAATAAGCCAGATCTTGTGGTTTACCAATAAAGTATGCTTGGATGTGGGTGATGATGTGTTTATTTATGGATGGCTTGGATTTGTCTAGAGAATGTAGACCAGTGAACAAGTATAGCTTTAAGTGTTCATTTGTACCACTATATTTTGCTATTATTTTATTTCTGTGTTTTTCCATTCATAAAAAAAATCTTTTGAGTTATCTCTGATTGCAGAATGTTCTTGCTTAATTGGTTTAACAGAATTTAGAAACTACAGTTGCATTCTAGATAGACTGCTTAATGTACATACCACCTAGTATGCTAGTGCCATAATGGCTACAAAGGCAATGTATGCAAAATACATCCCTGCATACACATTTGTAATGTGCAGCTTGCAACCTTGTGTTGATCACTAGAAAGAGGTTAGAGACATTATGTTGCTTCACCTTTGTTTTGTATCAGCACTTAAAACAATTTTGCATTGTTCCTATTACTGAAGAAGGATATAAAATATCTTGGGAAGGATACTCATTATATTTCCAGCTCATCTACCTTATTAAGTATTTACAAATAAAAATTAAACTAAATAAAAATGATAAACCAAAAGAGCTGTTATGTTTACATTAATGTACAGGATTTTTACACAGACATTTGCTCACCTCAAGTTATTTGAGTTATCAAAATCAGATCTACAAGTAGCGCAACTACAATCCCTGGAGTGAGTCATTGACTACACAACAAGGATTATAACTGATTTTGACACAGAGCCAAAATGTTTATTGTATGGTAATGTATCTTAAAAAAACTTCTTTATGTTTTTGAAAAATGTCAGCATGTGCTCAAACTTTGTTTTCCATCTGTTTTTTTTCTGATGTGAGTTTCTGAGAACAACGTTTACGTATTGTGCATATGTAAGCTCATGTTCATGACCGCAGTGGCACAGTACAAAAAATTTCCTGCTATACTGATAATGTCTCTACTTATTTTCAGTGCTTGCTGTTGTATGCAGCATAGAAGGGACACATTTGGTTCCAGGAAATAAAAAAAGAATTTTAAATAATTGTTAATGTTGACTTGAAGGGGGTTCCCTTTGTAAATAAATAATTGTATTTCAAATAATATGCATTTGGGTCAGTATATTTAATTTATAGGGATTTTAGCACATGACCATCACTCTTAAATCTGTGGACAGCTCCATGAAGCATGCCAGATCTGCCTGTGCATCATTACAATGTCAGCAACTGGAAGAACATATATCCTGCATTAAATAAGAGGGAGTAATAAATCCCAAACAGTATCATTAACTGAATGGACCTTGTTATGAACTGAGGAGTAATTAAGAAAAAAAACAACAAAAAAAACTTCATGAACATTGGGCAATGATAATACATATAAAAACATGTGTCTAAACACTATTCTTGTTGAGGTTTTCTGGGAAGAAATGATATTGAATTTTAATTAATTAATGGAATACAAAGCAAAAAACATGCTAGAACCTTAGTCTCTCTTCTCTTTTTAAACAATGAAATTCATAACATTTTGATAATAATTAAACAAAATGTAATAATACATGCAGAGCAGTCTGCAAAGATACCTTTCTGATATCTCATAATTAAACTACAATATACATTATTTTTAGCAGGGAAAGATATAATGAAACATGGGACTATAGTTGGTATTATTATGAATATTATTATTATTGTTATTACTCTTGGTATAAAAAAATCAATCGCTTCAAAACACTATGTAAATAAAAAGGCTGTTTAGTTAATCCAGACATATATACAAATGTGCTTTCACTTACAGCTTAATCTGTCTTCTTACATACAAATTAAATCATAAGCTTACTGACATCATCAATCTAGTCACATGATCATTAAAAACAAACATTTAATTCTAATGTCTAAGTCTCCTTTCGTTAAAAACAGGTTTCAAGGAGGCATAAACATTTAACTCAGGATATCTACAGGCTTCAAATTTGACTATCCAGTTATATTCTATTACTTCAGTGTAGTTCATAAAATGGGTCTATATCATGTTGTTGAACTCTTAAAAGTTTGAACATCATATGGTCGATACCATATGATTGAACTTTTAAAAGTTTGAAAGTTTCAACGGAGATCTCCATATAGTGCGAAATGGGAAGATTTCCCTTTTC
>NC_056732.1:292493483-292498483 GCF_019279795.1 Protopterus annectens | reverse complement strand
TATACCATGGCAAACAGTGTAGACAGTTATGTATGTGGCGAGGATGTACGGGACAGGAATAATATAGGAAATAAACAGATGGCCATCCAAGACAGATGATGTCACATGTAGCAAACCAGTCATGCAGGCTGCCTAGTAACATGCCACAACACTGAGGGAGTTGCAGGAATGGCTAGCAAGTGCTAGCTGTGCAGTACCCATGTCAGCAATTGTCTGGACTCTGCATATGTGTATCCCATGGATTAGGGTAATCAGATGGGACAGTTATACCACAGGAAAAATCAGCCAGGCCTCTCTACAGGTAGCATATGCATAACAGAAAAGGTCCCCAAAAGGCACGCGTTGCAGTGTGTACTGGTGTACCAAGACCACTTTGGAAACCTACAGACAGTATCAAGTAAGATATATGTGCTGCACAACCAACATCTCACCCCACCTCAGGCCCACCATCCCCATCTGTACCTTGCCAGTGCCAGTGTACACCTGTATGTTTGCCATTCATTAGCTGGGACTAGGCTGGTACAGATGGTGTTCAGTGTTTGGGACACTGCAAAATGACACACGTGTAGGCCATAGTTGTCAAGCATCTGCAAAAAGGCTGAAGGTGGGGATGGGGTGTCATCATGACACAACAGTGCACTGTGGCAGGGATTCAAAGGATGCTACGAATGGCTGTATCTGCACACAGTCAGGTTCAGGAACTGTGGCAGACATAACCCTGACTCCACAGCAATAGTGACAGCAGTGTATGAACTCCAAGGGATGTGCACATGAGTTGACCTTGCAATCATGCAGAGTTGGGGAACATGTGTAGGGCAGACTGACCAAATACTGGCAAATGCAGATGGCCCATGATAGTATACCCTGCCAGGAATAGTGACTACTGTAGTACACATAACAGTTGGTGCAACAAGCCATCATGACAAGGGAGTGCACACATATGCACCCATGAAGTGTATGCATCTCAATCAGCATCAGCACAACTAACACATTTGTTTGACACTGCATTTGATTGTACAGGTCATATATCACATATCAGGTTCATGTAATGTTAACATATGCAGTAATGTAATCCCATGGCATACCAAGGAAGAGGGTGTTGTATCAATAAGGGTGTGTACATTCCCCATAGCAACGGTAAGGTTTGAAGGTTGTCAGTTTAATTGTATTGTATTGGCCATACATGCACCGTTGATGATGAGATTTGTAAATCAGACATCGGGCATTCACAAATGACATCTGTCCACATATCATCCCAGGTATGTGTCGGACAAACACATAGGGGCTGTGAGCAGCAGAGCAGACATACTGACACAGTAATACACATTCAGCAATGGTGTGTACACCTGTGAGGTATGGTGCACAGTACATGCCAGGGTGCTGAACAGGTGCACAGCAATACTGTGTACATGTGTGCAGTGTGTTCCAGGGGAAGGGGCATCACCTACTAACACAGCCCATGCATCACACACATGTATACTGTTGCTAGCATGGATTGACTATAGCTGCACTGCATGCTGTTGAGTATCATATGTCATGCATGTTGACAGATAGGTAATGGGAGGACTGTGTGTAATATCTTCATGTAACCTCACCTGTAAGTGTGTGTGTGTGGGGGGATGGGGCGGAGGGTTATTTTGTCTGTAAATGCAATCTGGTAAAGTGGAGGGGATTGATGTTTGTAGGAAGTGTGTATGCATGTCTGTGTGTAATCTGGTGGAGTGGAGGGGATTGATGTTTGTAGGAAGTGTGTATGCATGTCTGTGTGTGTCTCTGTGAGTGTCCATGTATGCACATGTGTGATTGTGGGGTTGTTCATACCTCTTGACTTCCCTTTGAAATCGTGCAGTCCATGGACATGGATAGACACATGAGACACCAGGAATACTTTTCTGACATGTAATCTCAGGACAGCAGATAGTATAATAAGGTCTGTAGGATGGTACATGCATTGGGAGGGAAACTAGACACCAGGTATACTGTTATAATTGCAATCAACAGAAAGGTGAAAGAATACCCACATATGCAGCACTACAGATGCATTGGGGAATTACTAGACAACACTAGTGAGTGTTTCCAAATATTACTGTTGTCCACATAATAAGTTAATAGAGCAACAGATCTTGCATCTACTGAGTAACAGTTATGTATGACACTCCAGTGCATGACATTATTGAGTAATTTTAGTAGCCCCTAACATATAGGGGCCATGCTCACGATGTCTGGACAAACCCAGGGTGAGCACTCGATGACAGAAGTGAATCTTTGTAAAACCAACTCCAATCAAGTCAAAGAGGTAATGGGGTAACAGGTCATGTTTTGTGATCACTTGTCTAGGCAATTAGAAGAACGATACATTAATGATTGGTATTAATGAGTGTAAGTTTCCAAATCTGATGCAGGATGGGGAACATAAGAGAATAAACTTGGGACAGTCTGTAAACTCAGGGACAGGTAAGTGTGTGTGTGTGTGTGTGTGTGTGTGTGTGTGTGTGTGTGTGTGTGTGTGTGTGTGTGTGTGTGTGTGTGTGTGTGTGTGTGTGTGTGTGTGTGTGTGTGTGTGTGTGTATGTGTGTGCATGTACTGTTAAGCAATGATGTACAGGTCTTAAAGTGCGTTTCTTATTTTCCCCTCACAGGTGGTGAGGTGGGTCAGGGTCCCTCCTGTAGGCAATCTGATGTTGGTGTCCATACAGACACTGAAAATGATGATAGGTGTGTTGAGGCACAGGTGGGGTTGTCAGAGGCTGAAACTGCACCATCGTTTGACATCCCCCTCTTATCCACCCCATTCCCACACACAGTCACAGTGCCTATAGATATCCCATCACCAGTGGCCATAGCAGAGGGAAAGTTGGTGGTTGGTGGCAATGCACAGGACAGTGTGGTATCTATGGCTGCTGTGTCATTACACAGCAGCCATAGCCTGATGTCCAGCAGGGTAACACACAGGCAGATGTACAGGGCTGCTCATTGGAGGGCTGCTGGTCATCGTGCCCCTGGCAGAAGTACCACATCTGCTACCACCAGACGCATGTTTCAGGCTATCATGGAGATGCAGGCATGTATGGAATGGTACACCAGACAGGGTCTGAGGCTATAGAGGGCTACTCTTTCAGCTGTAACTGACGAAATCCATGATCTTGCAGGTGCCCTCTGTTATTTTACAGAGGTCATGGATAGATGGTAGGGTGAGATGGTGGGACTCATCGACTGTGGGTTGTCCATGCTAGAGCATGTGGTGTGATGGCCACATGGACATAGGCCAGCAACACCAACAGCTGGAGATCAATGTGGATGTGCAAGGACACCAAGCCACTCCCGTAGTGGCAGTACCAGCCCCAGCACTGCAGGGGGGGTGCTGTCATTACCACAGCACAGCAGGCCAAGTGCACATGTCCCTGGCCAGACCCAGGAGGGACCTGGTTCCAGCAGACATATGTCATCATCAGGGGAGAGTTCCATATCGTGGCTTGTACCTGGACATGCCTGTGGAACCCCTGGCAGGCACAGTTCTCATGTCCGTGGCCGGAGGTGGTGAACTGCACACCCTGCCAGGTATGGTCTGCAGCTGTCCAACAAACACCTGTATAGGGCAGCCACATGGCAGAACTGTCTGCATGCATACTCACACACAATACAAATGCACCTAGGGCAACCCCATACCTACACACACCACATCACCACAGACATATCAGTAATTAAAACCCCTCATTTACACACATGGTGTCAAATGTATGGCTCAGCCTAGGTTTCTGACACACCAACAACACACCCTGTGCATATGATGATACCTGTGCCACATCTCTGTCATCCATAACATCGAAGCAGGGACAGGCTAATATGGTTCTGATGCACATGGTGACTGTACTACAGTGTAGCAATGTACTGCTGTGTAACATGTTGTCAGTAAAGTTTAATGCTTACATGTCAGGAAGTGTAGCCGTCCAGCCATGATGCATTACAACTGTTATTAACACTGCGTGATTGTGGTCTCCATAATGTTATCCGTTTGTGTTGTAGGTGTCCATGTGTCAGGAAGAGGATGGTGTGCTGTCATATCTCGCAAGGGGTATGGCACTGTGGTGACACCTTGGCTGTGCCATATCCTGGGTACAGGTGAACACATGTCACAGGTCTGTATAACAGTTACTGTCTGTGCCACATGGCCGATAGATCTGGGGGTGGTGTATACAGGTGAGTGCATGGTGGCTGCTGTTAGCAGCCCTTCTACAGTGGACAATGGTAGTTGTACTTGGTGGTACACACCACATGTTTGTGTATAACATGCACAAAGGCTTTGGTGTTGATGCACTGCACAGAGAATACTGTACACATGGATGTATGTACCTCTGCAAGGAACCCATTGTGGCCTATGTAAATCCATCAAGCCAGACTACGCGCAACAACACATTGTGGAATAAGCAGTCCACTAGTCCCCTTCCCCAATGTAGTGCAATCCTCAACTCGGTAAACATATGTGTGCTGGTGTGGGTGGTACATCCCTATCCTTTGGAGGGTGAAAGGTGCTGTAGAACCACAGATAGTGTGATAGAAAACTACCTAACCTGTTAACATGAGCTGTACAGTATTATGGCCAGCTATGCGGGGGATACGCTCAACAGTAGCTGCAATGATGTTGGCCATGTCCACAACAGCTACACCCAGCTATCTATATATATATATATATGTATATATATATATATATATATATATATATATATATATATATATATATATATATATATATATACCAACTTCAGTATCGCTGCACACCTATACAGTGGGGAAGAGGCCATGTGCACATCTAACATTAGTTGTGATGGAATGTATTCCACAGGATGATACCTGTGAAATATTACCATATGCCAGGCAGTTCTTGGATAGATGACCCCCCTGGGACATGTATATTCTGCAAACTGAAGTAGATCCCTCTATATACACCCACACTCTTACTTGGCAACACTGGGACTTGACCCCTACCTAGGTATGTAGTGCTAC